>NC_060178.1:38662113-38816759 GCF_021184085.1 Oncorhynchus gorbuscha
GAAGTGCTCACGCAGGTAGACTGGGAAAAGAGAGAAGGGGGAGAGATTATAACTAATAGAGATGAGTGAGGAGAGCACAGAGCTTTACTGACCGATACTCTAAGCGCTTGCTCCTTGTCCTTGGGTATCTGGAGTGAGGAGGTGTGACACATAGATGGACGTGGCATCATCACTCGTCCCATTGGTGGGAAGTGAGAGTCCTGAGAGAGAGAGAGGTGGAACAGCACAAAAGCGGTTATAATAAGGTTAACTCAAATTGAACATACTCATAATACACATAATACTCTGAACATATTAATTTAACGAACAATACATGCATCTTGAACACAAACAGACCAGGTATACACACAGATACACATACACACACAGACCAACGTACACATGCATGGTTGTCCTATGGTTATTAACCATCCTACAACTTTCTGGGAATGGTACAGGATAGTTGTTTTGCTTTGGAACATTCTCAGCACATTTATGGAACAGAAAGTCTCCTAAAAGTTCCGACATGGTTACATTTAATAAAACTTTTTGTAATGTTCTATCATTCTTCAACTGGTTTGGCATTGAGAATATTCTCAAATAGTTCAGAGAATGTTTATTTCAGTTCTTCAGCATAATGTTTCCTACAGGTTTCCTCAGGGTTCTATTTAAAATCATGTTCAGGTGGGTTGGCCGCATGCACTAATGAGTGCTTGTTTACTTTAGAAATGGATTCTGTTTGAAAATACAAAAATTAACAGCTTTTGTCTGTGTAAAAAATATATATTAGCTCCATCCTAGTGGCGCAGTGGACTAATTCCATGGATAGAGGACTGAAGATTATAGGTTTGAACCGCACTGATGCTATAAATAAAAAAAATTGCATGATGGATGCCAAAGGAAATGGATTTCCATGTGTCCCATCTGTGCTTAAGAGTTCAAAAAAGTTTACCCAAAATAATCTGAAAGTGTTATTGAAATATTCAGTGAAAGTTAAGGAAGTTATTCAAAAACCTCCAAATAACATATAATTTCCATTCTTAGAGCTTTAATAAAACCTCCCAGGAAAACTTTCAATAAACCAGAGTAAAATATTCTTAGAACCTCACTGCAAACTAAAGATAAACATTCCTAGAACAGGCAACATTTTCACTTCTGTTCTCAGAACGTTTAAAAAACACTCAGTTTTACCAATCAGGAAACGCATGGCTTCGTTCCCACAACCAATGTGAAACCAAAAACAGACATTCCCACAACTTCCAAGCAACCAAATGTGCTAGCTGGGATGGTTGTTACTGACCAGGTCCTTGTTGAGTGAAGTGCTGAGTGAGTGAAGCTTGTCTGATCGCTGGGAAGCTCTCTCCATTAGGTCACTAAGGCCAATGGCATGACAGGATACAACTAGACACAGAACTAGAGGTGAGAGAGAGAGAGGTTTGGCTTTAGTCAACTTGCCTCCATCAATAACTCTCACACACAGACTAAACACACACGTTTCATCTCACCTGCTAAGTGGAGTTTGGTACCCTGGGATCGGCGAGCCATCTTTCTTTCTTTTCTCTTCTCTCCTTATCTTCTTGTCCTTTCCTCTCCTGCTTTTTGGCTGTCGTTCCTTTTCGTCCCCCTTATATAGTGCCTTTGTCTTTTTAATTTGTGAATGCATAAGTCTGGTGACTGTGCGTATTGTTCAGAACTAGTTTTCTCCTGATCACTAATGAGAAACATTTGGGGTGTCTGTCCCTTAGGTATGTACTCATCAATACCCATGGTATTTTTTAAGGTGAGATAGTGAGGTGGACAAAAGCTGTCGGAAAAAAAGAGAGAGGGGCTGGGGGGTAGTGGAAGGGCAATTAGATTCCATTAATATGATTTTTAAATTAAATAATTTATTTGTCCTACAAGGTGGGATCTACAGTACACTATGGAAGTTTAGTTACTAATCGTTAATGTCAAAAATTCTGTACAGCCTCTCTGTCATGTGTTATTCCCAGAATTGAGCGAACACCATGTCTTGTCTTTTTCCTGTTGTTAGATGTTTATTTGATAGTGTTGTTAGCTCCTTCTTCCCTTTAGTTTGGCCACTGTGACCAATGTTCACAGCATTTGCTAAATGACCATCTTTCTTATCATACCATTATTACACTGTACCATTCTCTCTCACTTAATCCACTTTCAATTGGGTTCCTGAGTGGCGTAGCGTTCTAAACACTGCATTGCAGTGCTTGAGGTGTCACTACAGACCCGGGTTTGATCCCAAGCTGTATCACAACTGGTCGTGACCGGGAGTCCTATAGGGCGGCGCACAATTGTCCAAGCGGCGTCCGGGTTAGGGGAGGGTTTGGCCCGGGGCGGCTTTACTTGGCTCATTGCGCTCTAGCGACTTCTTGTGGTGGGCCGGGCGCCTGCAGGCTGACTTTGAACGGTGTTCCTCCGACACATTGGTGCAGCTGGCTTCCGGGTTAAGCGGGTGGGTGTTAAGGAGTGTGGTTTGGTGGGTCATGTTTCGAAGGACAGATGACTTGACCTTTGCCTCTCCCAAGCCTGTTGGGGAGCTGCAGCAATGAGACAAGATCGTAATTGAATCGTAATTGGATATCACGAAATTGGGGAGAAAAAGAGGGTAAAATACAAAAAATAATAATAATAAAAAATACACAAAATAAACCACTTTCAATGAGCCTCAGGTAGGCTACACTGCCACCCAGTTGGTATTCCACACAAGTCATCTTTCCACATGGCATGGACTGAGGTGGTTCCAAGAACCCATGGGAAACCAAAAACTTCCCACAACTTCCAAGGATCATGTGCTGGGACTGTAACTGAAACCATACACCACCTACCACCATCTATGTGTATCAGTGCTCTACGCCCAGTGCAGAATCATAACTGGAGGTCTTCATCCCAATCACTCATTGACATCAATACATTATCTTCATAAATGATCTACATGTGGCCTGGGGTGGTCTATCGATTTGGGCTGCTGCCTTCAGCGCACACATATACTGTGTTGTGTGAGTTCGAATCTGACCTACTGGCACAAATTCTATTTCTCTTTGTCTCTTTCCCAGAAAAAAAAAGTCAAAAGAAGTCAGAATGTGGTCACATGCATTGGGCTTGAGTTATTCAGGACTGTTATACCTTGGTTGAGCCAACAGAGACTGCTCTTTTCTCCAGATAGAGAGCGAACCAGCCTAGAATTTAAATGTTTGATACTAGGCCTACAATTCACCTAAGGACTCCTGTATCCTCAAGAAATGGTCTCTGGTCTCCCTGGGTAACCATAGCACTGCCTTTATTGGGGAATAAATAAGAACTCCTAGAAAGCCGGCAAGCCAGAGGTTTGCTCCTTATGAATCTGTAGCAGTGTGTGTGTGTGTGTGTGTGTGTGTGTGTGTGTGTGTGTGTGTGTGTGTGTGTGTGTGTGTGTGTGTGTGTGTGTGTGTGTGTGTGTGTGTGTGTGTGTGTGTGTGTGTGTGTGTGTGTGTGTGTGTGTGTGTGTGCGCGCACGTAGGTGTCTATATGGTGTGTGCGCGGAGTGTAGACTATTCAGTGTATCATTTACATGTTGGACACACACACGCACACATGAAACACTCCTCTCCCCCCTCGTATTACCTATACCTCTGACTTTAAATGTAAGTTCCTTCCCTTTACATTTACATTTAAGTCATTTAGCAGACGCTCTTATCCAGAGCGACTTACAAATTGGTGCATTCACCTTAAGACATCCAGTGGAACAGTCACTTTACAATAGTGCATCTAAATCTTAAAGGGGGGGGGTTGAGAAGGATTACTTATCCTATCCTAGGTATTCCTTAAAGAGGTGGGGTTTCAGGTGTCTCCGGAAGGTGGTGATTGACTCCGCTGTCCTGGCGTCGTGAGGGAGTTTGTTCCACCATTGGGGGGCCAGAGCAGCGAACAGTTTTGACTGGGCTGAGCGGGAACTGTACTTCCTCAGTGGTAGGGAGGCGAGCAGGCCAGAGGTGGATGAACGCAGTGCCCTTGTTTGGGTGTAGGGCCTGATCAGAGCCTGGAGGTACTGAGGTGCCGTTCCCCTCACAGCTCCGTAGGCAAGCACCATGGTCTTGTAGCGATGAGGTGCCTCTTTAGAGGTGCCACTGGAGTCTAGCAACTCCCACTGGCTCTCTCTCCTTACCAACCATTTCTTTACCAACCCCTACTTGAACACAAAACTACTCCCAAATGTTACTTTCTCTATCTTTCTCTTTCTATCATTCTTAACAAACCTTTCCTTACCAACTGCTGTAACACAAAATACAAAACCTCCAAATCTCTCCCTCTCTCTCTCTTTCAATCTCTCTTGTCTTTTTCTCTCCAAATGTTCCACTGCTTACTGTTACTAAAACAAGAATTGTAGTGGCTGTATTTGTGCTGTGCTGGCTTGATGTGATTTGCAGTAGAGGAATGGGGATGTGGGTTCTGGCCAGGCGTGTGGCTATGGATGTTAGACTCAGGTACAGTAGATGTGATCACTGTAGGAGTCTGAGGAATAGTTGGCCTGCCTGATCTTTTGCAAATCAGTGATGAAACCACAAATATGACAAGACAAAAGGAGAAGAGGGAGTGAAGAGACAACAAAGAGAGAGAGAGAGTGGGGGGTAGAGAGAGAAAGAACAATGAGGCAACAAAATATTCAGTCTCTTTTAGACAAATTCCTGGACAAAATGTTTCACTGTAATAACTTGGGAGTAGAAAACCAAACCTCTCAGCTTCCCTATCAAGTAAAACAAATTCAAGCCGAACACCTAATAAAATTAACAACAATGACAAATGGTTTGATGAAGAATGTAAAAACCTAAGAAAGAAACTGAGAAACCTATCCAACCAAAGACATAGAGACCCAGAAAACCTGAGCCTACGCCTTCACTATGGTGAATCACTAAAACAATACTGAAATACACTACGGACAAAGAAGGAACAGGAAGTCAGAAATCAGCTCAATGTAATAAAATAATCCATAGACTCTAACACTTTTGGGAAAATTGGAAAACACTAAACAAACAACAACATGAAGAGTTATCTATCCAAAATGATGTATGGATAAACCACTTCTCCAATCTTTTTGGCCCTATAACAAAGAACAGACAGCAAAAACATATACATGATAAAATGCAAATCTTAGAATCAACTATTAAAGACTACCAGAAGCCACTGGATTCTCCAAGTACATTGAATGAACTACAGGACAAAATACAAACCCTCCAACCCAAAAAGGCTTGTGGTGTCGATGGTATCCAAAATGAAATGATACAATTATACCGACCAAAAATTCCAATTAAACTCTTTAACATCATCATTAGCTCTGGCATCTTTCCCAATATTTGGAACCAAGGACTGATCAACCCAATCCACAAAGGTGGGATATAACTACCGTGGGATATGCGTCAACAGCAACCTTGGGAAAATCCTCTGCATTATCATTAACATTTCCCTGTTTAGGTTTTCAGTGAAACAATGTACTGAGCAAATGTCAAATTGGCTTTTTACAAAATTACCGTACAACAGATTCATATTCATCCTGCACAACCTAATTGACAAAGAAACAGACCAAAACAAAGGCAAAGTCTTCTCATGCTTTGTTGATTTCAAAAAAGCATTTGACTCAATTTGGCATTAGGGTCTGCTATACAAATTGATGGAAAAACATACAACATTTTTAAATCCATGTACACAAACAACAAGTGTGTGGTTAAAATTGGCAAAAAACACATATATTTATTTCCACAGGGCCGTTGGGTGAGACATGGATACAGTTTAAGCCCCACCCTCTTCAACATATATATCAACAAATTGGCGAGGGCACTAGAACAGCACCCGGCTTCACCCTACTAGAATCTGAAGTCAAATGTCTGTTGTTTGCTGATGATCTTGTGCTTCTGTCCCCAACCAAGGAGCGCCTACAGCAGCACCTAGATCTTCTGCACATATTCTCTCTCCCTCCTTTTCTTTCTCAAAGATTTGCTATTCACTCATATCCCCCAACTCTCTCTTACCTAAAATGGTTGGCAGAGCCTCTATCAATTTAATTTACATTTATGGGCTTTATTGGCAAGGGAAACGTATGTTTACATTGCCAAAGCAGGGCCAAAGCAATGTAAACATCTCCCTCCTCTGCTCTTTCCCACTCTTTCTAAAAGGGGTGTCCGCGTGTGTGTGTGTGTGTGTGTGTGTGTGTGTGTGTGTGTGTGTGTGTGTGTGTGTGTGTGTGTGTGTGTGTGTGTGTGTGTGTGTGTGTGTGTGTGTGTGTGTGTGTGTGTGTGTGTGTGTGTGTGTGTGTGTGTGTGTGTGTGGTACACTACGTATGGAGTGCCATAGAGGCGCTGGGGGAGGTAGTGGAATTTCCTTTACACAAACTTAGTAGAACCAACCTCTTTCACTCTCTCTCTCTCTCCAGTGAAAGAGGTTGGTTCTACTAAGTTTGTGTAAAGGAAATTCCACTACCTCCCCCAGTGCCTCTATGGCACTCCACACGTAGTGTACTACACACACATTTACATTTACATTTAAGTCATTTAGCAGACGCTCTTATCCAGAGCGACTTACACACACACACACACACACACACACACACACACACACACACACACACACACACACACACACACACACACACACACACACACACACACACACACACACACACACACACACACACACACACACACACACACACACACACACACACACACACGGACACACACACGGACACACACACGGACACACACACACACACACACACACACACACACACACACACACACACACACACACACACACACACACACACACACACACACACACACACACACACACACACACACACACACACACACACACACACACACGGACATACACACACACGGACACACACACACACACACACGGACACACACACGGACATACACACACACACACGGACACACACACACACACACACACACACACGGACACACACACACACACACGGACGGACGGACACACACACACACACACACGGACACACACACGGACGGACGGACGGACAGACTCAAACGCATTACACCCCCTCTGTCCATCACATTCACTAGAATTTTAGGAAACCTTTGAATGTTTTTGGAGGCCTCAGCATAGTGATTCCTCTACACACTCACTTGGATTTAATATTTTATATTTGGAAAAAGCTGTTCTGGGATCAGTTTTAGCACAATGGATAATTTTATTGTGTGCGACAATGATATCTTTGTCTCTGGCCTATATCATGCTCTTGCTATGTTGCTCATTGAGGCATGCAGAAGGCTTTTGATGTACAGATGAAGTTTATTATAGGGAAACATGAGATAGAATAGCTATAGCCTGATGCAAAAGAACAGATGCCCTGGGCATACACTTTAACAGCCATGTGCTAACTCTACCAAGTTTTTGTATATTGATTCAAACATAGGCTATGTACATGTAAGGCTCATGTCAAGAGAGTCAGGCACGTGTACTGCTACTATGTGTAGTGTAAGCCTAATGCTTTTTGTACATTTGTGTTCCAGTTATGCATTGAACTGAAGTCCCAGTTCATTCCGTTGAAATACAGTCCCACTGCAGGACAATGTAATTGGGTGGCATTTAATGGTAATTTAATTAGAACTAGAGTTAAGCCTCTCGTGGTGTTTTTCCTCATGAATATGAATCTATAGGATCTATTAATGGACATTTGATGCTTCTCTAGGGGAGACAGAGGGAAGGGGTTGGGTGAAGGGGACATTGGCAAAGATGGTATAAGAACACAGGCTATCTCACACAGGTTGTTAGGTTGTTAGGTTTTCTCTTCAGTATCCCACTTTTTTTGCATGTATGCAACATCACTTATTGGGAGTTTGGACTTAAATGTCCATGCTTTTTTTAAAGTATGGAACATGTTATAGTAGTAGGCCTATGGCTGTAGGCCATGTCCAAAATACTATGTTTACCAGACTCGAGTCATAGACCCCTTGTAATAAGGTTGGGAAATGTTTGGGTTTTGAGCTGCTTTACTGAAATATGCACAAGTAGGCCCTAAAGATTTATTTGGCATTCCTATTTTTTGAGTCGCGAATGTTTCGCATTTCTGACTATATTCATTTTTTAAATTGCTGTTAAATGGACTGTTGCAAAAGAAGTTACCTGTGCTGCACATGGGCCTATTCATTTATTCATAGGCCACATTCCTGTGATTAGTCTTTTGTTTGATGTGACCAGTCGCAATGACAGCTGGCAAAATGCCAATGCTTGACAGTAAATGTATTAAATGTGCGTTTCGAATTGAATAGTAGTCTACATGGAGCCAATGCAATTAGCCTGTGTATTGTTAAAACGATTGTGGTTTTGGCTTAGCAGAATGTGCACGCACATGCCATGTAAAAATGGTCTTTCTAGCTGTATTTCCTCCTTAGTGTAACATTTAAGTAGTGCGTTTGAATTATTTGCCTTCGAGCCACAGTTTTATTAAACAAAGTTTACTACCGAGTTTGAACACGAATGGAATTTCCGTCGCCCCCCCACGTGTAGTATACTTTGATATAGGCTACTCATCTGGATTTATTGCGCAACCTTGACCAGGCTCGAGTAGTATTAAATAAGTGTTCGTAATCGTTTATGGTTGGGGAGATAATGTCTTGGTTACTTTACTGTACTATAAAAAAAAACAGGTTACTGAACGTTAGTTGAATAACAATGGCACTGACTTCTGCAGGTAGCCTTTGAAGGTACTGACTTGTATGACCGTTGTATGTCCACTGAGGTAAGTTGGTTTTATATGCACACATTGACATTCAACAGACATTCACCAAAAGCTATTTAAAAATGTAACAATCAATAACTAATTCACCGTTTCTCACAGAATCATCAAACTAGATATGATTTATTCTATAAATGTATAGCATACTTTTACAAGCTTGTTTTGAGGACAAATTCCAGTTTTGATTTGATATAAATACATAAAATCTATAAAATGACATTTAAAGCAAAACACCAGTCTCAACGTCAACAGTGAAGAGGCGAGTTGCAAAGAAAAAGCTGAATCTGAGACTGGCCAATAAAAATAAAATATTAAGATGGGCCAAAGAACACAGACACTGGACAGAGGAACTCTGCCTAGAAGGCCAGCATCCCGGAGTCGCCTCTTCACTGTTGACCTTGAGACTGATGTTTGCGGGTACTATTTAAATGAAGCTGCCAGTTGTGGACTTGTGAGGCATCTGTTTCTCAAACTAGACACTCTAATGGACTTGTCCTCTTGCTCAGTTGTGCACCAGGGCCGTGTCCAGCTACTATTGTCATTTACAACATTAACAATGTCTACACTGTATTTCGGATCAATTTGATGTTATTTTAATGGACAAAAATGTGCTTTTCTTTAAAAAACAAAGACATTTCTATGTGACCCCAAGCGTATGAATGATAGTGTATGTATATACTGTATATATATATTAGCATGGGTATTGAAAGATACCAGAGGGTAGATAACAAAAAAGCACTAATATAAAAAGTAAGCGGTACATGTCTGGTTTTTGGGCTAAATGTATACATTATGATTTGCCTCTGAACTGTATGTGAACCCCTCTGCAATCTACTGGCACTAACCATTAAAAACTATGACTTCAACCAGGCTGTCCCTATGCTATTTTCTCTCTTTCTCTCTTAAACTGCTAGCACAAAGCCTATGTGAAAAAGTGGTTTTTCACAAAAGGTAATGAAAAAAAATATGTGTGTGTGTGTGTGTGTGTGTGTGTGTGTGTGTGGTACACTACGTATGGAGTGCCATAGAGGCGCTGGGGGAGGTAGTGGAATTTCCTTTACACAAACTTAGTAGAACCAACCTCTTTCACTCTCTCTCTCTCCAGTGAAAGAGGTTGGTTCTACTAAGTTTGTGTAAAGGAAATTCCACTACCTCCCCAGTGCCTCTATGGCACTCCACACGTAGTGTACTACACACACATTTACATTTACATTTAAGTCATTTAGCAGACGCTCTTATCCAGAGCGACTACACACACACACACACACACACACACACACACACACACACACACACACACACACACACACACACACACACACACACACACACACACACACACACACACACACACACACACACACACACACACACACACACACACACACACACACACACACACACACACACACACACACACACACACACACACACACACACACACACACACACACACACACACACACACACACACGGACACACACGGACACACACACGGACATACACACGGACACACACACACACACACACACACACACACACACACACACACACACACACACACACACACACACACACACACACACACACACACACACACACACACACACACACACACGGACATACACACAGACATACACACACACGGACACACACACACACACACACGGACACACACACGGACATACACACACACACACGGACACACACACACACACACACACACGGACACACACACACACACACGGACGGACGGACACACACACACACACACACGGACACACACACGGACGGACGGACGGACAGACTCAAACGCATTACACCCCCTCTGTCCATCACATTCACTAGAATTTTAGGAAACCTTTGAATGTTTTTGGAGGCCTCAGCATAGTGATTCCTCTACACACTCACTTGGATTTAATATTTTATATTTGGAAAAAGCTGTTCTGGGATCAGTTTTAGCACAATGGATAATTTTATTGTGTGCGACAATGATATCTTTGTCTCTGGCCTATATCATGCTCTTGCTATGTTGCTCATTGAGGCATGCAGAAGGCTTTTGATGTACAGATGAAGTTTATTATAGGGAAACATGAGATAGAATAGCTATAGCCTGATGCAAAAGAACAGATGCCCTGGGCATACACTTTAACAGCCATGTGCTAACTCTACCAAGTTTTTGTATATTGATTCAAACATAGGCTATGTACATGTAAGGCTCATGTCAAGAGAGTCAGGCACGTGTACTGCTACTATGTGTAGTGTAAGCCTAATGCTTTTTGTACATTTGTGTTCCAGTTATGCATTGAACTGAAGTCCCAGTTCATTCCGTTGAAATACAGTCCCACTGCAGGACAATGTAATTGGGTGGCATTTAATGGTAATTTAATTAGAACTAGAGTTAAGCCTCTCGTGGTGTTTTTCCTCATGAATATGAATCTATAGGATCTATTAATGGACATTTGATGCTTCTCTAGGGGAGACAGAGGGAAGGGGGTTGGGTGAAGGGGACATTGGCAAAGATGGTATAAGAACACAGGCTATCTCACACAGGTTGTTAGGTTGTTAGGTTTTCTCTTCAGTATCCCACTTTTTTTGCATGTATGCAACATCACTTATTGGGAGTTTGGACTTAAATGTCCATGCTTTTTTTTAAAGTATGGAACATGTTATAGTAGTAGGCCTATGGCTGTAGGCCATGTCCAAAATACTATGTTTACCAGACTCGAGTCATAGACCCCTTGTAATAAGGTTGGGAAATGTTTGGGTTTTGAGCTGCTTTACTGAAATATGCACAAGTAGGCCCTAAAGATTTATTTGGCATTCCTATTTTTTGAGTCGCGAATGTTTCGCATTTCTGACTATATTCATTTTTTAAATTGCTGTTAAATGGACTGTTGCAAAAGAAGTTACCTGTGCTGCACATGGGCCTATTCATTTATTCATAGGCCACATTCCTGTGATTAGTCTTTTGTTTGATGTGACCAGTCGCAATGACAGCTGGCAAAATGCCAATGCTTGACAGTAAATGTATTAAATGTGCGTTTCGAATTGAATAGTAGTCTACATGGAGCCAATGCAATTAGCCTGTGTATTGTTAAAACGATTGTGGTTTTGGCTTAGCAGAATGTGCACGCACATGCCATGTAAAAATGGTCTTTCTAGCTGTATTTCCTCCTTAGTGTAACATTTAAGTAGTGCGTTTGAATTATTTGCCTTCGAGCCACAGTTTTATTAAACAAAGTTTACTACCGAGTTTGAACACGAATGGAATTTCCGTCGCCCCCCCACGTGTAGTATACTTTGATATAGGCTACTCATCTGGATTTATTGCGCAACCTTGACCAGGCTCGAGTAGTATTAAATAAGTGTTCGTAATCGTTTATGGTTGGGGAGATAATGTCTTGGTTACTTTACTGTACTATAAAAAAAACAAGGTTACTGAACGTTAGTTGAATAACAATGGCACTGACTTCTGCAGGTAGCCTTTGAAGGTACTGACTTGTATGACCGTTGTATGTCCACTGAGGTAAGTTGGTTTTATATGCACACATTGACATTCAACAGACATTCACCAAAAGCTATTTAAAAATGTAACAATCAATAACTAATTCACCGTTTCTCACAGAATCATCAAACTAGATATGATTTATTCTATAAATGTATAGCATACTTTTACAAGCTTGTTTTGAGGACAAATTCCAGTTTTGATTTGATATAAATACATAAAATCTATAAAATGACATTTAAAGCAAAACACCAGTCTCAACGTCAACAGTGAAGAGGCGAGTTGCAAAGAAAAAGCTGAATCTGAGACTGGCCAATAAAAATAAAATATTAAGATGGGCCAAAGAACACAGACACTGGACAGAGGAACTCTGCCTAGAAGGCCAGCATCCCGGAGTCGCCTCTTCACTGTTGACCTTGAGACTGATGTTTGCGGGTACTATTTAAATGAAGCTGCCAGTTGTGGACTTGTGAGGCATCTGTTTCTCAAACTAGACACTCTAATGGACTTGTCCTCTTGCTCAGTTGTGCACCAGGGCCGTGTCCAGCTACTATTGTCATTTACAACATTAACAATGTCTACACTGTATTTCGGATCAATTTGATGTTATTTTAATGGACAAAAATGTGCTTTTCTTTAAAAAACAAAGACATTTCTATGTGACCCCAAGCGTATGAACGATAGTGTATGTATATACTGTATATATATATATATATTAGCATGGGTATTGAAAGATACCAGAGGGTAGATAACAAAAAAGCACTAATATAAAAAGTAAGCGGTACATGTCTGGTTTTTGGGCTAAATGTATACATTATGATTTGCCTCTGAACTGTATGTGAACCCCTCTGCAATCTACTGGCACTAACCATTAAAAACTATGACTTCAACCAGGCTGTCCCTATGCTATTTTCTCTCTTTCTCTCTTAAACTGCTAGCACAAAGCCTATGTGAAAAAGTGGTTTTTCACAAAAGGTAATGAAAAAAAATATCACCTGGCCCAAATCAGCTATACATAATTCAGCAGGGAGGTGTACAACTACCACACATTATACCCATTATACCAGTAAAAAACAATCCCTTTCAGTTCACATTCCTTGCAGAAAGAACAAGTTGCAAACCTTTTAAAACATCCAGAAAGACAATGGTCTTTAAAGGGTATTTATACTTTAAAATACGTATTTTATGTGAATGGATGTGGATGAAAGCATTCTGCCAGTGTTTTTATGTCCTAGTTTCATTTTTTTCTTTACCTCCAACTCTATGTATCCAAGTGAGCCTATGAGGACCTTGGGGGATCAGATTTACCATTATACCCATTGATACCCACGTATAACAGACAGACACTGCTCAAAAGGAGTTGTTTGTGATATCTACACTCAGTTGCCACTTTATTAGGTTCACCATCCTATTCACAAAAATAAATTGCTCCTACATACACTGTGATGGTCTTTTGTAACTCAGAAAAGTTCCAAAACTGTTATTCCAACACTCAGCTGGTACTGACTGTAATGAACTACAACTGGACTTAAACATTTGAACAGTCTATCTCCTTTCCCAGTTTCATCAACTGGTTTGAATTCACGGTGTTCCAGATGCAAAGGGGGTTGTACCTAAGAAAGTGACCACTGCATCTATAGACTTTCCAGTTTGTGTTCTATATTATATTGTATTAAACATTTGGCTGTAAGTGTTGAACAGTTGAACCTCAGGAAAAAAGCCTGGAGAATGCAAATACTGATACTGGAAAATACATTTTGGGAGGTTTAATCAAAAAAAGAAATGTCCCTTTTTCAGGACCCTGTCTTTCAAAGAAAATTCGTAACAGTAACAGTACGCTATGAAAACACATGTAGTTTCATACTTTAAGACATTTAGAAATATGAAACTTTGTCTTGAAACTTTTTTTATCAAGGTTATCCTCGTGTTATTGCTAGGGTTGAACATTTTGGGGAATATTCAGAGGTGGAAACTTTCCGTGGGAATTAACAGGAATATATGGGAATTAATACCAATTAAATGTGGATGTTATTTAGCATTGGATATATTTACCATATCATATGGAGAGAGAAACATAAACCTTTTACCTTATCATAGGTAGACAAATTGCAAATGATTAAATCCATCCAATAGAAAGAAAACCATTTGTTGTTAAAAAATGAACTTTAATTAAATTAGTTGAGTGTTCACATGGGATGATTTCACTGAACAACAAAAGAAAGGGAATACTGAATGATCCCCAATGATCCATCGCATCTCCCAAAAACGTTTTCAACATACATTGGGGCAAACAATTATTTAGTCAGCCCCCAATTTTGCAAGTTCTCCCACTTAAAAAGATGAGAGAGGCCTGTACTTTTCATCATAGGTACACTTCAACTATGACAGACTAAATGAAAAAAAAAATCCAGAAAATCACATTGTAGGATTTTTATGAATTTATTTGCAAGTTATGGTGGAAAATAAGTCTGCCTTATTGGCAGACTGATATGGCCATTTCTTGGAGAGACTCCTTTCCCTCCAGGAGGCTGTCAAACCTGATGACACCACCACAACGGGTGTTGCTGGGCAGCTTCAATGTGGTGCTCTTATTCTTCTCACTTTGCTTGGTGAGGTTGATTTCTGCCCTGCCCACTTCACTGTTGCTCCAATCAGAGGAAACTGCAGTTCTGAAATACATCAAAAAGCTTGAAGACTTCTGCCTGAAGCCCATACATGCCGCAGCATACATGTTGGACACCAAGTATGTTGGCAAGAGCATTCTGTCTGGTGCAGAGATGATGACCCTTGATGACCCTTCACATACCTAACCATTTACTTGGCTCTTTTGTTGAGTGTATCCATTGTTTTCAGTGTCATGATGTCCTTGAGAAGCAGATTCAATGCATGAGCAGCACAGCCAATGGGTGTGATGTGAGGGTAGGACTCCTCCACTTTTGACCAAGCAGTCTTCATGTTCACAGCATTGTCCGTCACCAGTGCAAATACCTTCTATGGTCCAAAGTCATTGATGACTGCCTTCAGCTCATCTGCAATGTAGAGACCGGTGTGTCTGTCCCTGATGTCTGTGCTCTTGTAGAATACTGGTCGAGGGGTGGAGATGATGTACTTAATTATTCCTTGCCCACAAACATTCGACCACCCATCGGAGATGATTGCAATACAGTCTGCTTGGCCTTCACTTGAACTCTGTTGAACTCTGCATCCAACAAATGAGTAGATAAAGCATGTCTGGTTGGAGGGGTCTATGCTGGGTGAAAAACATTCAGAAATCTCTTCCAATACACATTGCCTGTGAGCATCAGAGGTGAACTATTTGCATACACAGCTCGAGCAAGACATTCATCAGCATTTCTCTGACTACGTTCCTCCGTTGAGTAAAAAAAATGATTCCAGGAGGACCATGAGCTGTTGCTATCGATAAGGTGTCTGATTCATCATTTTCACCTCGAATAGAAGTAGGTGGACTTTTATCAGAGGTTGCTTGTTGTGAGCGCTGAGGGAACTTTATGCACTTGGCCAGATGATTCTGCATCTTTGTTGCATTCTTCACATATGATTTGGCACAGTATTTGCAAATGTACACAGCTTTTCTTTCTACATTAGCTGCAGTGAAATGTCTCCACACATCAGATAGTGCCTGTGGAATTTTCCTGTAAAGATTAGATTTTTTTTGTTGTAAAAATACCAAATACAATTCCATGTACAGATAAATAGTTAAGCTGTTAGATTAAAAAGTTAGAAATGATTTAAACACACTTTGCTCTAGGCTACTATTTACTAGTTAACTCTGGATAAGAGCGTCTGCTAAATGACTTAAATGTAAATGTTAACAAAAAAATAATGTATGTCATATAAAATATATTCACCCCACCCAGTATTGTAATCAAAACTTACCAGAAAGCATCTAGTCCTTGGCTCAAACAGTGTAGTAGTGTGGGCCCTATAGCATCTCATTAGTGTGCAAGATCTTGAGAATCAACTGTAATTGTGATGGAAGAATGTACTGTGCATGCAGAGGATTGCAATTCCATTGAATTGGGGATAGTTTAACCAGAATATTCACCAAGACCTAGAATTGCCTTATGTGTATCCCACAAAAAAAGGTTCACTGTTATAAGCTAACTTTTCAAAAATTAATTTAAGCAACATTTCCCAAATTTAACTTTAACTTAACAAAATTTCCCAGGCTTAACTTTAACTTAACTTAAATTTCCGGAATAATTCCGGCCCTTCGGAAATCCTAGTTATTGATCTAATGTTCTAAAATAATTTCTCTATTTTATTGTTCTACTATGAGAGATACTAGATACATACTATGACAGCAATTCACTTTGGATTTCAAAGACTGACATTATTGTAATGTTTGATATTACAACATTGATGTGTGATACCTTTTTTATCAATGCATACGTGTTTTGCAAACGTATGCCTTTATTACAACATGATTTATGTTGCCTGAATACTCAATGATGATTAACACCACAGTTATGTGTGCTTCAATTTAGCAATTGAACAACAATCCCAATTCAATTTGAAAATGTTCTTAATTGCAAAAGGATGCAACATAATCTGGGTATTCCAGAACTGTAATTTACATGTAAATAAACATAACCTTGTTTTATGTTTTTAATCATGAAGATAGAATGCTCTGTGTGCCATACCATCTCTGGCACACAGAGCATTCTGGGGATGACAAAGAAGGACTTCAACAAAGCCAAAATCGAAAATGATTGGAAGGTGCATCTTAGCTGTTAAATTAGAAACGTATAAATAAATGACTGTTGTGCCTTGTAACTACTTTAAAAATGAAAACATTAATTTGGCATACAATTGAATATCATAAAAATTGTACAACTTTATGTAAACATTGTCTAACTTCATATAGAACAAATTGCACTTGAAATGCAAAGTTATTGCAAATAAATGCATATTTTCACTTTTTTTCTGAGAAAATCACTGAATTAGTTTTTAAATGCAATATTTGAGATTTTTTGTATTTCTATCAAATCAAAACTGGAATGTTCACCCAAAGCAGTTGTAAAAGTATACTAGACATTTAATAAAATAAATCATAGCTCGTTTGATGATTCTGTCATAATCAGTGAAAACGTTATTCATTTATATTGCTTTAAATTGCATTTTATAATATAATAATAATAAATGTTATATATTTCTATTAAGACCAAACTGGAATTTCTCCTCAAAACAAAGGTTGTAAAAGTATTCTAGACATTTATAGAATAAATCATACATGTGGACTGAATAAAATACAGAAATCATGTGATCAAAGGTTATGAAGATTTGACTGCATGTTTTTGCAGTTGCTCTTCACCATCTTCATCCTGCAGCCATCGACAGCATTGTGGGATGCTCTATTTTCAACCAATCACTAGGATGTTAGTTTGACCAACGCAAATGTGACCAAAGACATGACTGAAGCAGGAACCAACTTCATGTAGGCTATACAGTTGATAGCCTATATACAAATGAATGTGATATTTTAGGCTCTCTCTCTCTCTGTCATTGATTGTACAATGAACACGCATATGAGTTTAGTTTGTGAGTATGTGATATGCGTGTTGGAGCCATGTTTATTTTGACATTTTTAAGAAAAACTTTTATAAACAACGTCAAAACTGGCATGTTGATCTGAGCCTTGCTGTTCGAAAACCACATTGGTGTCTGACTTTCGGATGCACCTCCCCCGACTTCACTCGACTTTCGTCCACGGTAGGTTGCTTTCACCTTACCAATCAAACACTCCCATTATGTTCCATAGTCTAAACACGCTTCTGGTGTTTAACACCTGTATGGCCTACTGTATAGTAGTTCAAATATACCTGTTTTGTAACAATTGCTTTAAGTTTAACTATAGGCTAGTTGTAGGACTCGTGCTTTGCTTTCCAACTGATGCAGGTGTTATCCGTCATTATTTAAGGCTATTTTTTTAACGCATTAAAAAGAAAAACATTTATTGAACAGGCCAGTAGGTGGCACTCGTCCATAGGTCATGCGGGGATCCTTTTGCTTTGATGGATTGACTTCTTTTTCTCCTTCTGCAGCGCTCAGTTCTCCATCTTCATGTGTGCGCACGGGTCCCGAAACGTGCACATCTGTAGCGCATCTGTAGCGAAGTGCATGTAAAAAGAATGTTAGTTTTGCATAGTTGCTTGTATAGATGGTTATTGGTATGGTTTGCGACATTCAGTGGTGAAAGAGTTGTAGACCTACATGAACACTAAGGGTATCCATCTGGCTTTTCAATGGTATTTGAAGTGTCATTTTTAGTCTTCTCCACTCTACTTCAACATCTTTCCACTTGATTTATTTTCCCATTGAACTTTGTCTGGGTCACTGAGCTGACCCTTATTTTCACATGTGTTCTGTACTGTCACATTTTCTCTCCTCCCTCCCCTCATGTGTGTTCACTTGCCCCTCCCACTAACACGCTCCTCTGCTCTCTTCTCACTCTCTTCCACTCTCTCTGGCACACGCAACCCATAGGCGTACAGAGGAGACACTGACACACACAGCAACTCTACAGACATGTCGGACTCCGAGACCGCCGTTCCTACTGAGGCCCCTGTCCCTGCCACATGTGCAAGCATCAAGGCAGACCTGGACAAATGGTGAGTGTCTGTACGGACGGATGTGGTTTTCTCTGTTTTTGTCCGCCATTGCCAACGGGACCAACGTCTCCAGGATGCCCATCCATGGCTTCCAACTCATTGGATGGACATGGCAAATCCGCAGTGCTTCTAGTGCTTTTCACTTAGAAATTCGCAGTGTCTCCAAGTGGATTTCAGTGTTGAGTTGTGTTTTAATTGAAGCAACTACCCTCCCCCCCGTCGCTTGGAGGAAGGCTATAAGCGGTGCATGATGAGTTGATGTTGTTTGAAATCCTTGTGTTGCGCCATGATAAAATGGTGGAACAGTTGAGAAGTGCAGTGAATGATGATAGAAAAAAATCAAAATTTAAACTGCCTTGGAGGGTTACTATTGTAGTGTAATGGGGGGTCTTTGGGTCAAAGCACAGCAGTCTCTCACACACGCCTGATTGAAGGCAGGGAATTTGCCTACATCATGTCCTCTCCTACTCGCTGCCCCCCCCCCCCACCCCTGTCCCCGCTCAGCTTTTCTGGCCTTGATGTGTGAGCGTTAGCCAGCGCTAAGTCGCTAACTCACTGCTTCATTGTCCAAATCTGTGTGCACCTTTCCCCCCTCCTCTGTCCTCCCTCTGCAAGATTAGTGCAGAGTGAGATTGTTGTGGGTTTTATCTCTAGAAATGCGTAGAAACAGGAAACATGATGGCATGTGTGAGGGCTCAATGACAGTGCAATGTCAAAGCCTGGTTCGATGCAATGTCAAAGCCCGGTTCGTCTACTCTAGCCCTCAGCGGTTTTCAACTCTGTCAATCTTCATTGACATTTCACCAAAACCTAGATGCATTTTGACCCTTGGTGTTGTATTTTGATGTGTTGTTGCAGGGTTTGGAGCTAGGCTAGGCTAGGCTAGGGCCTGGAGTGTCCCAGCCTGTATAGGCCAGATAAGTCCAGACCAATGGGTGTGAGGGATGAGATAAGGATGCAGGGTTTAGGGGGTGGTAGGTTGCAGGTTGCAGGTTGCAGGGCAGGCTAGGGATGGGCTAGGTTGGCTGCTGGTTGTAAAGTTTTGTTTTAGTAACATTTTCAGGGTGCCTATAGCGGTCTTGAGCCATGGTGAATTGAATGTCATCGAATTGTTGTATGCCACCTTTTTATGAATGGACTGTAGTATTGATACTCATGGTAGGCCTCTTATAGTTCACGTTGCATCAAGTGCCCTTTACCTCAGTATTTATACTTGTATAATTTGTCAATGTTGCATTAGAAACTAGATGAAGGCTTTCTCAACACTTGGGTCAAGCACAATGAATTTGTACTATGTACAGCTCTTTGGTCTACGCCACAGTAAATAACATCTACTTTGAAGTTTGGTCAAGGGCCCTGTGCTGTTGGGGTGAAACCTTTCAGGACACTTTGTTAACCCTACAGTCAAGGATTGTACCGCTAACCCTCAGGCCAGGGTTCTACTGTTAACCTCATGGTCCTTGGGGTTTGTCATTGATGGGCCCAAATGATACTGTATCCTGTAACATGGTCCACGTGACGGCAGTGGACCTGCTGAAGGCAGCGTAGCTAGCTGTACCAGAGGGCTGACTGAGTAATGTATACCAGGACGATGTATTTATAGCTCCACTCTTGAATCCTAAATAGTCATGCATGGGTTGGTCCAGGATACCATGTCCTGTCCCATGGCTTTAGTTCATGATAATGTTTTCGACTTAACGTGGAACCTGAAAAAGTATACATTTTTAAACGGCCTCACACAATGCACAGCTGACTGCAGACATCTTGGCTGGCTTGGCCTGCCCTGACATGTCACCTAGAAATACATGGGTTAGTAAACGCAAACAAATTTCATGTTGTTAATTACACCTGTCTTATCCTCGGATATCCACAAGTACACATGCCTTAGGGTCTAGGGGTCAGTTTGGTAATGGGCCAAACAACTCCTCTGGAAAGTACTTTGAGCTTGTGGACACGGCCTAATTATTCTAGAACCTGCGTTGACTGACATTTGAACCTGTGACAAGGTATTTGTGTGTGCTTTGTATGTGCCTGCAGTGCGTTGCGTATCTCCTAGTCAGGACATTGTGACGTATAGATTATACATGTCAATGTATGACTTGGATACCTAACGGCTGCTTTAAATATTAATATTAACCATGTTACAGATGTCTACTACCTGTGTGGGTCCTGCTGTGTACTTTGAAATTTGGTTCTGTAGTAACTTTGGCAGTCTAACTGTGTGTAACTTGTAAGCCAACACCCTAGCCTTCCACACAGACCCTGGCCCCTGGCTTGTATGTAGACATGTGTGTGCTTGCTCTGCTTGACTGAAAATGTGGTTTACTTGGATGGAATGCAGTGTTACTGCAATTCAAGAGCCCTTAGCTACAACAGGGCTCCAACTGGAAACCAACTACACCCTATTCCCTATTTAGTGAACTTATTTTGACCAGAGCCCAGTGAGCACACAATATAGGGAATAAGGGTGCCATTTGAGAGTCAGACAATGTTTGTATTCGTCCTAGAATGATATCCCTATCATTGTAGGCCTGCCCTTAGTTCCCTCTATAGTTGTTCACTCGCAGGCGTCCCAATGCCATTGAACTCTCCAGTGTGGTGACTTTAGGTCGCTCTTAGTTTCCTACTCAGACAGGCCCGGTAACCAACTTCAAAGCTGTTCACAAGCTAGATGATATTGGCTCTCTTTTCTTTAGTATACTGGTCTGGATGGTTCCCCCCTCTTTGGTGCGCTTTTCTAAGCATCCCTTATTTTCCATTAGGACAGCCTAGTTATACACTTTCTATACACAGTTTGCACTCACTATTGAAGCTCAATTCAGATTATACTGTTGACCATATTATATTTAATACTCCAAACCAATACTTTTTTTAGTCTGAGTTTTGCAAACTTGATTGATACTCAGAATTGAGCAGGAGTTCCTTTTTAAGGCACTAAGAAGGGAAAGATTTGGTGAAGTGGTAAAAGCGGATGCTGTTTGATTGTGAGGCGCTATACAAATTTGACAGTCATAAGATGGGGACTTCAAATAGGCCTATGGCATGTCAAGGGAACTGAAGCCTACTGTTCAGATGGGTTAAATGGAAACTGAAATCTGGACTATAACCTCTCACAGCCTTAATATTAACTCCTACAGAATTAAGCATTTCTTGCAGTAAAATGTAGTAAAAATTTTGACTCAGGTACAGGAGTGGAGAAATATGATTTATTTATTTTAGCATCTTGAGAGAATGTGTTAGATTACTGTATTGCTGTATTTATTAGTTTCATAAAAGCTGATTCAGTATTTCAAACACATAAAATATGCATCCAAGCCGAACTGAAATCTTATCACAAACTATCATGTTGGGTTGTTGTCACAGCTTTCTACACTGAACAAAAATACAAACGCAACATGTAAATTGTTGGTGTTGGTGTTGGTGTTGGTCCCAAGTTGATTTAAACAGTATGATCAGGTGCAGGTGCACCATGCGCTGGGGACAATAAAAGGCCACTATAAAATGTGCAGTTTTGTCACACAACACAATGCGAAAGATGTCTCAAGTTTTGAGGGAGCGTGCAATTGGTATGCTGACTGCAGAAATGTCCACCAATGTCTACCATAATCCCCCTCAAAAATGACGTTTTTGTGAATTTGGAAGTACATCCAACCGGCCCCACAATTGCAGACCATGTGTATGGCGTTGTGTGGGCGAGGGGTTTTCTGATGTCAACATTGTGAACAGAGTGCCCCATGGTGGCGGTGGGGTTATGGTATGGGCAGGCATAAGCTGCAGACAACTAACACAATTTGCATTTTATCAATTGGCAATTTGAATGCACAAATATACCGCAATGAGATCCTGAGGCCCGTTTTGAGGCCCATTTTTAAAAATTAGGTATCTGTAACCAACAGATGCATATCTGTATTCCCAGTCATGTGAAATCCATAGATGAGGGCCTAATGAATTTCAATTGACTTATTTCCTCATATGAACTGTAGTTATGTATAATCTTTGAAATTGTTGCATGTTGCGTTTATATTTTGGTTTAGTATATTTCCTTAAAACCGATCAAACTGTGGTTATGGCATGTACTTCCCAGTCCCTAAATGTCTTTGCTTTGCAAAAGATGCAGAGATGACAGAACTTTACCAATGTCAACAAGATTGAAGCATTCATTCTATTGATTTATTCTGGTGAGCAAGGATTTATTTAGTCTTCTAGGGCAACGTATAATGACAGAAGAGAAGCTGCATGTATCTAAATACAGACAAGTTGACTAACAAATAGCCTACCAAATGTTGTAAATTATAAGCAGAAACATATCTAAATGGAGCAAAAACAAATGCTCACTTTATCACATATAGTCGGGCGGTTACGGGTGGGTTATTAGCAATTGCGGTTAAACAAACCACTGACCTGTGCACAACTAGTGGCCAGCCGACAGCCCTAAATAATTCACATCTTAATTTCCTGATTGTAAAGGCAGTGTTTCCATCAGTCCAACCACCCAATCGGTCATCCTACTCCCATACAAACCCAGCCCTTGCCACCCAACCCTCTTTAACTTGCTCTGTGATGCACCCTAAAGTGGTCGGTGCCCATTGCCATGCCAACATGGTGGCGGTGCCATAACGTGACTGATGCCCCCCAACCCCCTCATGTTGTGTGACAGCTATCATGGTGATGTCACCAGTTCACTGCCCCTGCTACCTCTGACATCCAGAGGTAACACTCTGCAGCAGATCACTCTTGCATGTTGATCACTCAATCCCAAGATGTTAACTTGAAACTAATATTTTTTTATGTACAGTATATTCAAACCCCCAAGTTCCCCCTTGGTTCATTCACAAAGGATTCCCCATTTGTTTGTGGGGAGCTGAAGATGGAGAGACAGGGGAGTTAGGTTCTGTTCAGGCAGCATTACATAACAAAGCTTAATTGGTTTGGTTGGTTAACGAGGCCCCAGGCTACAGTTGTAGGGAACCCAGACCCAGTGTCACTCTTATAGTGGCAGAATGAATGTGTTTCTATCCATCCCTCTTTCCCTTCCCTCCCTCCATTACAGTTCAATGTCATTTGATTATTAAAATGGCTGCCTGTTTTGGGTTTATCTCTCCTGCTTCTCATTGTAGGTTTGGTCCAGTCATATGTCTCTAAGCACTTTCTCTCAGTGGTAAAAGCAGGGGATGTTTATGGTGGATGGATTATCATGGCCACACAGCCTCAGGGCCAGGTCCTCTGTGCTGCTGTTGGGTCATCTCTGCTGCCTCCACGTCACTGCACTATCACCCTTCCCATGCCTCTTTTTACCACACACCCTTACACTCTTATGCGTTCAGTGACTCAATCGACACACACTACCCTTCTTCAAACCCGTAGCAATCGGCTGCATAAACCTTTTTAATCTGCAGAGACCAGCTGTGAGTTACATCATAGAGATCAGCCCAGCGACAGGGGGACGGAGGGAGGACGGGGCATGGAACCAATGGGAGAATGGTGAGGTAGTGTGGGGTTGCAGACAGTCATGTCAGTCAATCCATCCCCTCCTGCCGTCTCTGACCAACACCCTCCTACCCAGCCTTTTCGTCATCTGTTTTGAATTGTCACGCAATCACTCGCTCTCCCTGATGCCCACCTTCCATCACAGATGGGTTTATCCCCATCCCTCTCTCCCCACCTTCCTCTCTTCCCTCGCTCCCTTTCGCCGTATCACACTAATGCGTTGTGTCAGTGTCTGCCTGCTGTTTGGTGCAGAGTTCCTGAAATAATCTCCCTCAACACCCTTCCCTGTCCTCTCTAGTGACCAGTATGCCAACAATCTCTACCTATGTAACCAGTTCACTCCTTTTAGTGAGGGCAGTGTCTGTCTGTAGGACCAGTCTGACTTGGTTCAATCTGAAGAATGCCAACATTGTTTAGAAAAGCTCATACTAGGATAGGGTAGGCTTGGACACTTCCAGGCTGACAGCTTGACACCAAAACATCTTTAGTTGAGTTGACCAGGATCATTTGGTGCTGAGCTCGATGGCTAACCTATCTAAATGCTTCAGAGATCGCTATTCGCTCCATAGCTGTCAAATTGTGGGAGAGGAGAGGATCCAAGGTCCCTCCCTCAGAGGTCCTAACCATTTGTTTGTGTTCTCTCTACAGTGTGAAGGAGGGGGGTGACTGTAACGATCTGATGGAGGCATTTGCAGCCTGTCTGAAGAGTGTAGCGGAGGCGTCGTGAGGAGAGCAGGAGCTAGACTCACAGGAAATGTAAGTTCAAATGCAGGGGCGATGTGTCTTGATTTGGCTCCTAACTACTAAAGCCAACCTTTCTTTGTCCAGTAATGGACTCTCTGTAATGCCAAAGGAAATGCTTAGCTGACTATTGGGGCTCACTCATGGAATGTGAATTGAATAGCCTGCAGGATCTGGCTTATGGTGTAAACAACCCAATGGTGTGCCAGCCAGTCTATACACTCTAGCCAGGGAGGCAGATGTTAAGCCAATATGACTGAAACTAATTCTGCACACTTTCTCTTGTTCACTCTCTCCAGGTCCACTGCACAGGATCCTCCACGTTTCCCAGCATTCCCTTCTGCACAACAAGCACTGGGCTGAATGATACTGGCTGTGTTCGGCGCCTGACAGAAACCATCCACCTCTTACTTCCCTCCCCAACCCCCCTTGAAGCTTAAATGGTGTCTTCCGCGCTGCTCCCACCATGGCTGAGTACATCCAATGGTAGACAATGGAGCGTATGGGTTTTATGTAAATTGTCCACTTGAGATGTATACATTTAAATGGAATAATAAAGTCTAAAAGAAATTGGTATAACATTTTGCCTCTTGCTTTGCTTCTCTTTTTGAATGTGATGTGAAATGTCATTTTTTGCTCTTTAAACTGTTTTGTAACCTCAATAGACAGGTTGGTTGTTTAGCAACAAAACCGACACGTGTGAAACTATGGGGCAAAACAGACTGGGTTGGCATAGATTGTTGACAACATGTAAAATTTGTTTCGTCTCCAATGTTTATTGAAAACATAAATAAATGTGCACTTGTCTCAAATACATTGTTACAGTTGTTGGTTAGCTAGCAAGCTTATTTTTGGCATATTAGCACAGATGTGACATCAGTTCAAACTCCTCAAAACAAGACCATGGTATCAAGAACTAGCTGAAGGCCTCCCGGGTGGCGCAGTGGTTAAGGGCGCTCAGTGCCAGCTGTGCCATCAGAGTCCCTGGGTTCGCGCCCAGGCTCTGTCGTAACCGGCCGTGACCGGGAGGTCCGTGGGGCGACGCACAATTGGCCTAGCGTTGTCCGGGTTAGGGAAGGCATGGTCGTTAGGGATGTCCTTATCTCATTGCGCACCAGTGACTCCTGTGGCGGGCTGGGTGCAGTGCGTGCTAACCCAGGTTGCCAGGTGCACAGTGCACAGTGTAGCCTCCGACACATTGGTGCGGCTGGCTTCCGGGTTGGATGTGTGCTGTGTTAAGAAGCAGTATGGCTGGCTGGGTTGTGTATCGGAGGATGACTTTCAGCCTTCATCTCTCCCAAGCCCGTACAGGAGTTGTAGCGATGAGACAAGATAGTAGCTACTACAACAATTGGATACCATGAAATTGGGGAGAAAAAGGGGTAAAATTCAACAACAGAAAAAAGGACTAGCTGAAACGAACCACTGGTGATTCTCCACATGGAAGCTTCTTGTCATAGTTATTGGCTATTTGACCACCCAGAGTCACAATCCACAGACTTCTGCCCCATTGAAGCGTGCTCATAATTTTCTTGACATTGTCAGCTAGCCCGCAGTTTCATGTACTGAATTAGGTTATGGCTTTGGGTTTTTACATCTGTTTGATACTTTAATGACCTGTAGGGACCAGGGTCCCTATTTATAAAGCTTCTCAGTGCTGATCTAGGATCAGTTTAGCCTAATGAATGAGATTGGGGGTACATGATGCTACATCACAACTCTTACTCTGAAGTGCTTTATGAATACGGGCTCATACCATCAAAAGCTGGTGAATGTGTCAAGATGTCATTTACTTTAAGATTCAACTCATTATTCCAAAAACCTTTGAACCTGGGACTATTCTGTCTCTTTGTAATGGGTTTAAAGGACCAGGAGATACATTTGACTAATGAAGTTAACCCTTACTCTGTCAAATGCAACTGATACTCTTAATTCTGACTGATTCCATGAACGCACTCTGAACGAGGCACTGGACACATCCCCGCGAACGGGGATGCTGTGCACTGGCCTGCATCCCCATTTTCCACCCTTCTACGAAACTGTACACTTGCTCTTTCTCATATGGATTGAACAATGGTGTAAACTGACTCCAGCTTAATGCTTACACCAATCATATGCTTTTAAAAACATGATGGGAAAAGTGCAAGTACACTTCTGGAAAAGGGTGTAGAACTAAGTGGGGTTCAGGGAGGTATGACACACCCACTTTCTATGGTGTGAGTAGACTCCAAGGCCAATCAGGATGCGTGAGTACATGAAAGTTTCAATCTACCTCCTGGGGCTCCGGAATCAGATAGCTGATGTGAGAGAGAGAGATGGAACTGCATGCAAGGACAATGTGTGTGAAGGGGGCTGGGCAGTGGGACATAGCAAATCAAAGTTTATTTGTCACATATGCTGAATACAACAGGTTGTAGACCTTACAGCTTACTTACAGGCTCAAACCAACAGTGCAATTTTTAAGTTAAAAAAAGCTATTAGGTGAACAATAGATAAATAAAGAAATAAAAACAACAGTAAAAAAGTCAGTGAAAAATAACACTAGCGAGGCTATATACAGTTTCGAGGCTATAAACACGCACCGGTTCGTCGGGCTGATTGAGGTAGTATGTACATGTAGGTATGGTTAAAGTGACTATGCATATATGATAAACAGAGTAGCAGTAGCGTAAACATAACAGAACTAGGAGTGGCACATAAGTGGACGCCAGCCCATGAAGTCTTACGCTTCAAACACATCGACAGCGTCATTGCATTTTGGTACACCAGAATTACATGAATTTCCAATGAAACCTTGTGTTTGCCTTACACCATTGCGTTGCAGAGGCAGTTGCAGTGCGTTTGGTGTGGTGCATACATTGGATTTATCGAACATATGCTTCAAACTGTATGGGTAGACAGCTTGACAGAAATGGTAGCAGAAGGTGAATGTTGAACTTTTGTTGCATACATATCCAGATGATGCTGAGTATTATTGTGCGCAAAGGACCCTGTCGTTGTGTTGGAAGCGTTAGCCCACCTCTTGTAGTTGATTTGATATTTGTAAATGTGAGTTAAATGCTCTGTGAACTGAGTGTGTGAGATAGGAGATACACTAGCTATACATTATGGTCAGTATGCGTGTGTGAACTGTGTATGAGAGAGCAAATGGCGAGAGGAGATATGGCAATATAGGTGGTGGTACTGTACATGCATGTGGGAGATAGAGGGTGTGTGTGTACGTGTGTATGCGTAACAACTGTGGCCTGCTCTCACTGTGTTCCCAGGAATGTTCAATGTGAAAGAACATACCTTTATCCCCTCTCCCCAACCTCCTCCTGACACACAAACCACTCACCAGAGGGGTATCCTACAAAGCAGGTTTGAGGAGTTAGCGAAGCAACATTGGTCAATTTGGATAACCGTCATACAAAAGTGGCTCACCTTTTAGCCAGGTAAATTTCTATGGCAACAAATCCTTCAGAACTAACCAGCTCCAGGGCAGGCTAACTCCACTTACCCTGAATGAAATGTCTGAACCACGAGTTGAGGTCCATTGAAAACAGATTCCCTCCCTCTTGCAAAGATTGCATCATCATCCCCTTGATTTGAGGAAGACTGATTCAATATTTTATTAATCAAATGTTTTGTGTTAAAAAAGAGTAATGTTACAATATATCACTTTGCAAATTTAGTAACGACAGAATGCATTTTAAACTTCACGCACTGTAACGCTGACTTTTGTATGACTTAATACAACTATTTTAACGGTAGGAATGGGGAAAAAAGTGATAGTGCATTGATAAGCACACCAAAGTCAGCATTAAGGACAAGTAATAAAATGAAGATGGCACTAATAAAAGCATATTTCTCACCATAGCTAGCTGAATTTGCTAGATAACTTTTCTTTCATTTTAATTAAGGCACACATTAAAATGTGGCACTGACACGCCTATGGATTGATGTTTTAGCATTGTATCAACGAAGAGTTCGGCGTTCGGCGCGCAATATACACCGTCGTAGTACAGATGAAGCCTGAACTGGAATGTGAAGCTAACTGAAGCTGGTTAGCTTTGGAAAACCCTAAGTAGATCTAGCTTGCTTCGTATACCCCACATGACAGTGCTCAATCCAGACATATTTACTCTAACTTCACTGTACCCCTGGTTGGACCCCAGAATCTTCATTGGGACTCCTATGCCTGACTGGAATTTTGCTGAGGGGGGAGATATTTTGGTTCATCCCAGAGTTATGTGTCAAGGGGATAAGGACGAGGGGTGGGACGGGGGTGTTGAGAAGGGGTGGAGTAGTCTTTGTGGAGGATTGGATGGGGGTACATACCGTTTTAACCTGCCCGCTGGTAAACTTTCGCCCGGGACTTTTAAAAGGATAGAGGATGTTGTTCCTATGACCAGAGAAAGTTAAATATTCCTCGATATTAAAATAGACGCGATGAGCTGCTAATAATAATAAAAACCCAAGGCTATCGATACACTTGGCTACTCATTCATTTCAACTGCAGCAGTTGCAATGAAAAGTTGCTCATAAAAACAGCAGCTATTTGCTGTATTCTTTGACAGTCTCTCTCTGGTCATGGTTTCAAAAGGTATGAAATCTCAAATGGGCTAATATCAAACTTTGCTGGGTCTTCGAAGCTGTTGCCACGGTGATTTGAGCTATCCGATTGGCCAGTATATTAGGCGCACTCGGTCACAGATCCCCTGGTCTGCTGGAGTTTGTGTTCAGACAAATGAAATGGTTCCAAATGGATCCACTTTGTCTACATGGTGCACAGGGCTCGCAATCAACCAGTTGGTAACCATGAATTACACCTTCATGTCATCTGCCTGTTCATATAGTCTGGTGGTTATGACGAGAACTGCAGTAAAAAAAAAATTCACCTACTGCCCAGACACTCAAATGTATACAGGCCCTAGTCTAGAAAGGCATTTTAAGAAGTCAGTCCGCGTCTTTCTTTTTCCCAACGCAGTTAAGCCAAAACCACGTCCCAGAGGGGGCGTTCTACAACGCTTTGAGCGCTCTCCAAGTCTCCAAAATATTTGAGAAATTATTAATAATAAGCATATGCTTTTACCTGATAATTGACTACAAATGATAATATAACAACTTCAAATACTGATCTAGTAATGTTAAGTAGCCTAGGTTAACTTAGCTGACCTTCAATTGAGGGAAACTCAGAAAAGAAATACAAGGGTAAATGTTACCAAACATAATATAATAACAGGCCTGCAATTACTGTAGGCAGCTAATTGTTAAATTACACTTTCCATCCTTACCCTGGAAGGTCACTGTCTCTGTGCGGATCTCCAGTGAGTGAGACAATGCTAGCTAGTCAATGGGAGCGTAGTAGAACGCCCCTCTGAATAACTTATTTTTAAAACATTTTTTTATTCATTTCACCTTTATTTAACCAGGTAGGCTAGTTGAGAACAAGTTGTCATTTGCAACTGCGACCTGGCCAAGATAAAGCATAGCAATTCAACACATACAACAACACAGAGCTACACATGGAATAAACAAAACATAGTCAATAATACAGTAGAACAAACGAAAACAAAAAGTCTATATACAGTGAGTGCAAATGAGGTAAGATAAGGGATAAGGTAAGGCAATAAATAGGCCATGGTGGCGAAGTAATTACAATAAAGCAATTAAACACTGGAATGGTAGATGTGCAGAAGATAAATGTGCAAGTAGAGATACTGGGGTGCAAAGGAGCAAGATAAATAAATAAATACTGTATGGGGATGAGGTAGGTAGATAGATGGGCTGTTTACAGATGGCCTTATGTACAGATGCAGTGATCTATGAGCTGCTCTGACAGCTTCAGAGATTTTTGCAGTTTGTTCCAGTCATTGGCAGCAGAGAACTGGAAGGAAAGACGACCAAAGGAGGAATTGGCTTTGGGGGTGACCAGTGAAATATACCTGCTGGAGCGCGTGCTACGAGTGGGTGCTGCTATGGTAACCAGCGAGCTGAGATAAGGTGGGGCTTTACCTAGCAGAGACTTGTAGATAACCTGTAGCCAGTGGGTTTGGCGACGAGTATGAAATGAGGGCCAACCAACGAGAGCGTACAGGTCACAATGGTGGGTAGTGTATGGGGCTTTGGTGACACTGTGATAGACTGCATCCAGTTTGTTGAGTAGAGTGTTGGAGGCTATTTTATAGATGACATCACCCGAAGTTGAGGATCGGTAGGATGGTCAGTTTTACGAGGGTATGTTTGGCAGCATGAGTGAAGGATGCTTTGTTGCGATATAGGATGCCAATTCTAGATTTAATTTAGGATTGGAGATGCTTAATGTGAGTCTGGAAGGAGAGTTTACAGTCTAACCAGACACCTAGGTATTTGTAGTTGTCCACGTATTCTAAGTCAGAGCTGTCCAGAGTAGTGATGCTGGATGGGTGAGCAGGTGCGGGCAGTGATCAGTTGAACAGCATGCATTTAGTTTTACTTGCGTTGAAGAGCAGTTGGAGGCCACGGAAGGAGAGTTGTATGGCATTGAAGCTCGTCTGGAGGTTAGTTAACACAGTGTCCAAAGAGTGGCCAGAAGTATACAGAATGGTCTCGTCTGCATAGAGGTGTACCAGAGAATCACCAGCAGCAAGAGCAACATCATTGATGTATACAGAGAAGAGGGTCAGCCCAAGGCTGGTACCCTGTGGCACCCCCATAGAGACTGCCAGAGGTCCGGACAACAGGCCATCCAATTTGACACACTGAACTCTATCAGAGTAGTTGGTAAACCAGGTGAGGCAAAATTTTGAGAAACCAAGGCTGTCGAGTCTGCCAATAAGAATGTGGTGATTGACAGAGCTGAAAGCCTTGGCCAGGTTTTGGCTTAACTGTGTTGGGATAAAGAAAGACGCAGTCAGTCCATGTAATATATATCACCATTATATTCACACACTGCAAACGATACACTGAATAAGCTTAGTGTCGTATAATAAGCCCATATATGGGCCGGGCATCTGGATGACGCAAGACACTATAATAATAAATCCATCATACCAAATAATAATAATTGGCCAAATAAATAAATCAAAAATAATCAAATTAAATCATGCAATTAAATTCATGTTGTATGTTACTTTCTGCCAAGTCAGGACCATGAACAAGTACTGCCGCCCAATGTGCAAGTGCGGAACTGCATGATGGTGTGTCAACATCCTAGGCCTATTATTAATGGGGTACTGGTATCCATTCGCTACGACTGTTGTTGCAATTTATGAGAGAAACTAGACACGTCATAGAAATAACTTGAGATTAATAATATCTGTCCGATTTTACCAATCAATAGGCTAGATCAAGAGAAACATACTTTTAGTTAAACACTAGTAAAGTCGTGTATTACATTTTGTGTTGCCTGGGATGAAATACGAAAGACGTGGAAATGGATCACAGAGGGACGTACAAATACTATTAAAAGGAAATAACTTAATCGGTTTGTTATTATATACTATAATATTCTATTCTACAAGAACATTCAACAACAAGTGTATCTTCTTTTCTTTACACCATTAGATGATGGAAAGAGTATTTTCATGCGTTTCCCCCTCAGCCCAAAAGTTGGTGTGTTTGAAAAGAGAAGTAGGTGAGCGGATAGGAGGCGACGGAGAGAATATTTTAAGGAAAGGTAGACAAGGAAAGGATGGAGGAGAGAGCGGGGGGCGGAACCCGGATGCTGATGCTGCCGTATCGGATGAGGAGAAGGAAGAGGGGAGAGTGAAAAAATAAAACGGTTTTGCGGCCAGAAGGGAGGCTATCCCGTAACGGATTGTGGATGCAAAGAACTTCGACAGACAAGCAGATATTTTTTGAATCGCTTCTGAAGCTACATCTTTCTGTACAAGGACACCGGTGAAGGATGAATCTTGAAACCAGCGGCGGCAGGAGCGCGAACGGGGATGCTGTGATATGGCCATAGACGGCGAGGGAGGGAGAGAGCAAGGGATAGAAGGGAGGAGGGAGGAGAGTACTACGCCAGCTAAATATTGTCATTTTTTGTAGAACCACGATTTATTACAACCATCCAATCGAGCATTTTACATAATAGAGAAAACGATTATTTCTCGAAATAAAAAAATATTTTGGTCTGAACAGAAACGCAAGGTGAAATTGTTGACAGACGTTGACTGGAGAATACAGATAAAAATAAGTGTAGGCTAGTCCGAACGGGTGTGGATAGCAGGGTGGCTGTTTTGACTCTCTGTCCCCCCTCTATTTCATGATACCAGGCCCTGGGATAATCCGAAGAGTGCACCGGATATTGGGAAAACCACCCATCTGAGGCTAAAACGGAATATTACTATTCATATAGCCTAAAGGGCGGAGCAGAGATAGTTTTACATACCAAAATGGGATAACAAGAGGTGGAGGGAGACTAAAATATGTTACGATAATAAGATTCTTTACAAATGCCATTAGTATGTTTTTATAAGGATCACTGATGACAGTAACGGGTGTAGGCTATGGGGTGCAGAATTGTGTGCAATCTAGCCGTTACATGGAGCCTATCTGATTCAATCATTTTTGATAGGCTATTGCAGCTCCTTACATCTATCTGCCTGTACTAATATTAACAATAGGACACATTTATTTCGTATGTTAATAATAATTGTAATTCATAATAACTGGCATCATTTTGGACTTCTCAAATATGCACCTGTCAATCTCCCTACGAATTTCTCTCTTCCACTTTCTAACATCCCATTATTTAATTCCTGTTTAGTTAATTCACGGTCGTTGATAATAAACTGGAGTTTACCGAATTTATATCACGGTAACCGCATAGAAAAAGGCAAGTGCATGGGAGTAGCCCAGCCTAGACGATAGGCCACGAAATTGTCATCACGACTACAACCGCTCTCTCCATTCCTCCCTGTGATAATATCGCTAGGCGTCTGTAATGCTATTACCGTGGAGCTGTTCTACCCCGAGGACCGATAGCTATAAATTCCTATTGAAAACAACAGTAATTTGATCTCCTTATCATCATATAATATCGCCTTCAACGCACGGACATCATGACAAGCAAGGAGCTGTCCGTAGGCCAGTCGGCCCAATACGTCGGGCCTTACCGGTTGGAGAAAACCCTTGGGAAGGGGCAGACAGGTAAGCATACTTGCACCGCTCCCTTTAAACGCACCATCACGCGAAAAAGCTGCTAATAGTAGTGCATGGTAGATGAAAATAGTCATATCTATAGCTATTTATGTATATTAGGCAGAGAAATACAATTGGTCATGTAAAGAGTCCACTCTTTGTGCACCTGAACATTATGTCCTCAGTATTGATATTTGTGTGTATTTGATTGTATGTCCCAGTTGTGGTAGCAACTGACATCAATGGGCCAATATGTCCAATATTATTGATATTGATAAATATCTGTGATCAGTAATGAATTAATATGAAGCATGCTGTCACAGGTTTTACATGTGTATAATGTTGCATGTAATATTATTGTGAGAGTAGTTGTATGTATGTGTCTACCTGTTTGTGTATGTGTGTATGTCCTTTATGAATGAATCCATGTGTTCTGAGGTGTGGATCTCATTGACAATGCAGTACAGTTGTGGACACAGTCAGGCATATCTTGTTATCTTTCATCTCCTGGTGTTCTGAAGTCTAACTAACTCCAACATAAAGGGTGGTTTCCCGGTCCAGATTAAGCCAAGTCCAGGGCTTCATTCTCTATTGAAAGGCCTTTTTAGTCCAAGATTAGGGTGAATTTGTGTCTGGGAAACCGGACCTTTATATTGGAGTTAAATGACCCTCCACCATAGTAAAGTAGGCTTCTAGACGGCGGAGACTGGACTAGCAGATTGAACTGATATATTAAGATCTATTAAGTGCCGATGTACCAGTCCCAGATTAAGTCTATTCTCTATTCCTGGACTAAACAATAGTTTCTCCACTGAGAATGATTTTTAATCTAGGAGTAGACTTAATCCTGGTCTGGGAGTCTGGCCCTCGGGAAACTTTTTTAGACCTGTGTAATGTGACCAGTTTACTTGAATTTAAATCGATAGAGAAGACTGGAATTCCTTGGTTTATTATAGAGGCTTTGATGAGTAAGTAGTAGACTTGTCGTATCAGATGTCAGTGCTGGAAACAGGCTGGTGTAGCCTTAGTGGATTGAACTGGTTGAACTGTAAACAGATTGATGTAGACTGCAGTCGCTAAATTAGGCCATTAGGTTCTGCATAGTCAAGTCAATATGGTATGTGTGAGGTCATGCTCCACATGTGTCTCCTGTAATGGTCTGGTGCTGGTTCACTTGTTATGAAATGAGAATTGAGCTGTGTTGAAAATAAAGGTAACTAAAGCAAACAAGACAAACTCAAAGCTTTTCTTTCTTTCTGCTCTATTTTGCTCTCTCTATCTCGGTCTTTGTCTCTCTATTTATCTCACTATCCCCCCATCTCCTCCTCCACCCTCTCTCTCCCAGGTTTGGTGAAGCTGGGAGTCCACTGTATTACGGGACAGAAGGTGGCCATAAAGATTGTGAACCGAGAGAAGCTGTCTGAGTCTGTCCTTATGAAGGTATGAACCCAGAGAAGCTGCCTGCGTCCCAAATGGCACCCTATTCCCTACATCATATGTTACTTCTGACCAGAGCATGGGCACTGGTCAAAAGTAGTGCACTTTATAGGGAGTAAGGTGCCAATTGGGACACAGACGCTCTCTGAGTCTGTCCTTCTGAAGGTCCAGTAGCCTACAGAGAGAGCCATGAGCCTGCTAATATGAATTTGTAGAAGCACATTATATAGACAGCCAGCGTGCTGTCGTTACTAATTAAGGTATTGATATACAATATATCATCAGCTTTTTCTTCCTCTTTGGTTCTTCTTTGTATTCTACTTCTGGGTTATTTGAGGTGTGTATAGGCTATGCACCGTGTGTATACAAACTCTCTGTCACATTCATTCACAGACACACTCTCTCTCTCTCTCTCTCTCTCTCTCTCTCTCTCTCTCTCTCTCTCTCTCTCTCTCTCTCTCTCTCTCTTGCTCTCTTTCTTCCCCTCTTGCTCCTGCTATATTTATCTCCTCTCTCTCTCTCTCTCTCCCTCTCTCTCTCTCTCTCTCTCTCTCTCTCTCTCTCTCTCTCTCTCTCTCTCTCTCTCTCTCTCTCTCTCTCTCTACCTCCTCTCTGTTCATACCTCCCTCTCTCTCTCTCTCTCTCTCTCTCTCTCTCTCTCTCTCTCTCTCTCTCTCTCTCTCTCGATCTCTTTCTCTATCTCCAGGTGGAGAGGGAGATAGCTATTCTAAAACTAATAGAGCACCCTCATGTGCTGAAGCTGCATGATGTTTATGAGAATAACAAATACCTGTAAGTATATTATCCTCTTTTCTCACTCTTTCTCCCTCTCTTTCTGCCTGTCTCTTGTACAGTACTAAAACTCAATGATATACTGTGTGTGCATGTACAGTTGATGTCGGAAGTTTACATACACTTAGGTTGGAGTCATTAAAACTCGTTTTTCAACCACTCCACAAATTTCTTGTTAACAAACTATAGTTTTGGCAAGTCGGTCATGTGCAAGTGTAACAGTTTAGCTTCCGTCCCTCTCCTCGCCCAAACCTGGGTTCGAACCACATCTGCACACATCGTTATCCATCGCGCCACAGCAGAGCAAGGGGAAGAACTACTTCTAGGTCTCAGAGCGAGTGACGTCACCGACTGAAACACTATTAGCGCGCATCACCGCTAACTAGCTAGCCATTTCACATCGGCCACACATGACACAAGTAATTTTTCCAGACAGATTATTTCAATTATAATTCACTGTATCACAATTCCAGTGGTCAGAAGTTTACATACACTGTTGAAAAACTTTTGACTGTTGAAAAATAGAACTGTTTGGCCATAATGACCATCGTTATGTTTGGAGGAAAAAGGGGGAGGCTTGCAAGCCAAAGAACACCATCCCAACCGTGAAGCACAGGGGGTGGCAGCATCGTGTTGTGGGGATGCTTTGCTACAGGAGGGACTGGTACACTTCACAAACTAGATGGCATCATATGAAAGGAAAATTATGTGGATATATTGAAGCAACATCTCAAGGTATCAGTCAGGAAGTTAAAGCTTGGTCGCAAATAGGTCTTCCAAATGGACAATGACCCCAAGCATACTTCCAAAGTTGTGGCAAAATGGCTTAAGGACAACAAAGTCAAGGTATTGGAGTGGCCATCGCAAAGCCCTGACCTCAATCCTATAGAAAATCTGTGGGGAGAACTGAAAAGGCATTTGCGAGCAAGGAGGCTTACCTACCTGACTCAGTTACACCAGCTCGGGCAGGAGGAATGAGCCAAAATTCACTCAACTTATTGTGGGAAGCTTGTGGAAGGCTCCCCGAAACGTTTGACCCTTCTTATGCCTTGGGGGCAGTATTTCGACGTCTGGATGAGAAGCGTGCCCGAAGTAAACTGCCTGTTAATTCAGTCCCAGAAGCTAGGATATGCATATAATTGGTATATTTAGATTGAAAACACGCCAAAGTTTCCTAAACTTTAAAAAAACAATATCTGAGTATAACATAACTGATATGGCAGGTGAAAACCTGAGGAAAATCTATCCAGGAATTTGGATTTTTTTGATGTGGGTATTTTAAATTGAATGCGTTTAGAGTATTTAATGGGTTTAGGACCCAGATTGCAGTTCCTATGTCTTGTATTTTTATGAATGTTTATTAATAATATATAATAATAATATATGCCATTTAGCATTTATTAAGACCTTCTGTATTTTGAATTTGGCGCTCTGCAATTTCACAGGATGTTGTCGAGGTGGGTCGCTAGCGGAACGCCTGCGCCAGAAAGGTTAAACGAATTAAAGGCAATGCTACCAAATACTAATTGAGTGTATGTAAACTTCTGACCCACTGGGAATGTGATGAAAGAAATACATGCTGAAATAAATAATTCTCTCTGCTATTATTCTAACATTTCACATTCTTTAAATAAAGTGGTGATCCTAACGGACCTAAGACAGGGAATTTTTACTAGGATTAATTAAATGTCAGGTATTGTGAAAAACTGAATTTAAATTTATTTGGCTAAGGTGTATGTAAACTTCTGACTTCAACTGTATGTGTGTGTGCGCGCATCAATGTGTGAGTGATAATTGTTGCTGTACTGAAAGTGTGAGCATATGAACAGGCCTATGTTCAAGCAGGTACACATCAGATTGCATGAGTGTATGTATTTTCATTTATTTAACTAGGCAAGTCAGTTAAGAACAAATTCTTATTTTCAATGACGGCCTAGGAACAGTGGGTTAACTGCCTGTTCAGGGGCAGAATGACAGATTTGTACCTTGTCAGCTCGGGGATTTGTACTTGCAACCTTTCAGTTACTAGTCCAACGCTCTAACCACTAGGCTACCCTGCCGCCCCAATGAGCATGAGTATGAGTATGAGCATGTACAGTGGGTATATAGTTTGTTATTATTATATGCTTGAACATACAGCATTTGATCCCTCCCTCCCTCCCTCCCTCCCTCCCTCCCTCCCCCTCCCTCCCTCCCTCCCTCCCTCCCTCCCTCCCTCCCTCCCTCCCTCCCTCCCTCCCTCCCTCCCTCCCTCCCTCCCTCCCTCCCTCCCTCCCTCCCTCCCTCCATGTCATTCTCTCTCCCACTTCCTTCAATCACCCCACCTTTTTTCTATCCCTCTCTCCCTCCCTCCCTATCCCCCTCTCCCAGGTATCTGGTGTTGGAGCATGTTTCAGGAGGAGAGTTATTTGACTACCTGGTGAAGAAGGGCAGACTGACACCTAAAGAGGCCAGGAAGTTCTTCAGACAGATCATCTCAGCACTGGACTTCTGCCACAGCCACTCTATATGGTCAGCCACTACAGCAATATAATGTATACAGCAATATATACACAACCACTCGATAGTCAGACACTACAGCAATGCAGTAAATACAGCAATATACTGTATATAGCGATTAACACTGAGTATTTCAAACATTAGGAACACCTTCCTAATATTGAGTTGCACCTCCCTCAGAACAGCCTCAATTCGTAGGGGCATGGACGCGTTCGACAGGGATGCTGGCCCATGTTGACTCCAATGCTTCCCACAGTTGCGTCGAGTTGGCTGGATGCCCTTTGGGTGGTGAACCATTCATGATTCACAGGGGGAACTGTTAAGCGTGAAAACCCCAGAAAGGCTTTCCAGGTCTTGAAACACTCAAACCAGGGCGCTTGGCACCTACTACCATACTCCATTCAAAAGCGCTTAAGTCTTGCCCATTCACCCTCAGAATGGCACACCTACACAATCCATGTCTCAGTTGTCTCAATACTTAAAAATCCTTCTCTAGAAGGGAACAACTACTTCTAGGTCTCAGAGCGAGTGACGTCACCGACTGAAACACTATTAGCGCGCACCACCGCAAACTAGCTAGCCATTTCACATCGGCCACACATGACACAAGTCATTTTTTCATCAATTGTTTCCAGACAGATTATTTCACTTATTAATCCACTGTATCACAATTCTAGTGGGTCAGAAATTTACAGACACTAAGTTGACTGTGTCTTTAAATAGCTTGGAAACGTCCCGAAAAATAAGCTTCTGATAGGCTAATTGACATCATTTGAGTCAATCGGGGGGGGGGGGGGGGGGGGGTACCTGTGGATGTATTTCAATGCCTACCTTCAAACTCAGTGCTTCTTTGCTTGACATCATGGGAAAATAAAAAGAAATCAACCAAGACGTCAACAAAAAAAATAGTAGACCTCCACAAGTCTGGTTCATCCTTGGGAGCAATTTCCAAATGCCTGAAGGTACCACGTTCATCTGTACAAACAATAGTACGCAAGTATATACACCCTGGGACCAATCAGCCGTCATATTGCTCATGAAGGAAACGCGTTTGGTCTCCTAGAGATGAACGTACTTTGGTGGGAAAAGTGCAAATCAATCCCAGAACAACAGCAAAGGACCTTGTGATAATATCTGTATCAGTATCTGAAAAAAAGTATCTGTATCCACAGTAAAACGACTCCTATATCGACATTTGGCTAAGGTGTATGTAAACTTCCGACTTCAACTGTATACACAGCCTCAATTTTAAATAAATCCATTTAAAACTAGAGAGATTGAGAGGTAAGAAAATAGGTGAAAGAAGAGAACAGACCTGTTTCTCTAACCTGTGTGTGTGTGTGTGTGTGTGTGTGTGTGTGTGTGTGTGTGTGTGTGTGTGTGTGTGTGTGTGTGTGTGTGTGTGTGTGTGTGCGTGCGTGCGTGCGTGCGTGCGTGCGTGCGTGCGTGCGTGCGTGCGTGCGTGCGTGTGGTGTGTGTGTGTGTAGTCATAGAGACCTGAAGCCTGAGAACCTGCTCCTGGATGAGAAGAACAACATCCGCATCGCTGACTTTGGCATGGCCTCCCTACAGGTGGGGGACAGCCTGCTAGAGACCAGCTGTGGGTGAGTACTGTGTGTTCCTGCATGCGGGTGTTCTTAGTGATGTACAGTATGTTTATGAATGTTAAGAATGTTATTTTCTTTCTTCTGAATGATTTCAGATCTCCTCACTATGCATGTCCAGAAGTTATCAGGGTAAGTTCCCTTTCTCTCTGTATGTCTGTGGTTATTGTCAAGGTGCATGCACCTACAATATGTGTGTATATATACTGTATGATTGAACAGTGAACAGAGTGTAGTGCCGTCTTGTATTGCAGGGGGAGAAGTATGATGGTCGCAGGGCAGATGTATGGAGCTGTGGCGTTATTCTCTTTGCACTGCTGGTGGTAAGAACCTCTTCCTCTCTCCATCTTTCTTCCCCTCTGTCTGTCGCTCTGTAACTCCCCTCTCTCCTCTCCTGTGTGTATAGGGAGCTCTACCCTTTGACCATGACAACCTGCGCCAGCTCCTTGAGAAGGTGAAGAGTGGGGTGTTCCACATGCCCCACTTCATCCCCCCAGACTGCCAGGCCCTGCTCAAAGGAATGATTGAGGTCAACCCTGACAAGAGACTCACGGTACGGGGGAGGAGAGGGGGATAAAAGGGGGGATGGTGGAAGGGAGAGAGGAGAGGGAAGGGGATTATGGAGAGAGGGAGGATGATGACGGGGCGAAGGAGAGCCAGACCCTGCTCAAAGGCATGATCGAGGTCAACCCTGAGACTCACCGTATGGGAAAGGGGGAAAAAAGGGTGGGGGGGAAAGACTCACGGTACTGACTAGATGTAGGAGTACCCTGTGTTCTGTTTAGGTAACTAACTGACTGTGTCTGTGTTCTCTTACAGCTAGAAGCAATACAAAAACACTCATGGTATCTGTAAGTACACTCATTCGACTCTATTTTCTCTACTTTCTCACCCACAGCTGGTATTCTCTGACACGAGTCAGGGAGCCTGGTGGTTAGAGCGTTGTTTAGAGCGTTCTGCCCTTGAACAAGGAGGTTAAGCCACTGTTCCTAGGCTGTCATTGTAATAAGAATTTGTTCTTAACTGACTTGCCTAGTTAAATAAAGGTTCAATTTAAAAAATGTATCAGTCTTCTCTCTGAATAGAAGAATAAAAGAAAGTCAGTTGAGTTGCTTGTGTATGTGACCTTGTTCACGGAACTCTTTATTTATCTGTACTCTCTCCCCTCCATTTGTCTTTCTATCTCGATCTCTGTGTCTGTTATCACACTATCTCTTTCCCCCTTTCCATATTTCTCCCTTTTCAGTGGTGGTCGTAACGAGCCGTGTCCGGAGCAGCCTCCTCCCAGACGTGTGTGTGTGAAGAGGATTGTGTCACTGACAGAGCTGGACCCCGATGTACTGGACAGCATGCACTCTCTTGGCTGCTTCAGAGACCGGGGAAAACTGACCCAGGACCTGCAGTGTGAGGAGTGAGTACTGTCTGGGGTGCTTTTAGAGATGGGGGAAAGCTGACCCGGGACCTGCGCTGAGTGTCCCTTGATATGGCCCCTGTAATGTCACCATTCACTGATTGCTATGGAAAAGAACTCTTGATCTCTCTCTTAGTGTCTCTGGTACCTCTATTAGAAGTAGGAATAGGATAATTATTTTATTTATCTTTTTCTCTCTTTGTCTTTCTCCCTACTAGTGTTTTCCTGCCTCTCTCTATCCTAGTATTTTTCTCTCTGTCTCTCTGGAGAAGTAAACGTAATCTGACTTTAGGACTTTGTGGAGTATTTGGACAGGGTCCTTCTTCTTCCTATTTTTAATCTCTCTCTCTCTCTCTCTCTCTCTCTCTCTCTCTCTCTCTCTCTCTCTCTCTCTCTCTCTCTCTCTCTCTCTCTCTCTCTCTCTCTCTCTCCCGACTGACTGACTGACCAATCTAATCTGCTTTTTTGGCACGTCAAATATTACATCACTCTGGCAAAGCATAAACATGACCAAAGATATTAACAATGGCTCTTTCTCCTTCTACTGTTGTCCCTCCAACTCTCACATTCACATTATGCTCTAGTTCTGAATGCACTATTCAGGCTGTAACTATACTACTACAACTGTTTCGTTATTGTTAATAAAACAATAATATTCTGGTCAGATATTAACCCCAGATATCGCAACACTCTTTTTCAATCCCTGAATGTCTCTTACGATCTCTCGCTCTCTCTCTCTCTCGTTTTCCAAGAGACAACCAGGAGAAGATGATCTACTACCTCCTCTTGGACAGGAAAGAGCGTTACCCCAGCTGTGAGGACGAAGACCTGCCGCCCAGGAATGATATAGGTTAGAAAGAAAACCTTTAGACAACATATATTAGAAAGGAACAACATTCCTAACCTACACTTATTGGACACTGATTTCTCCACCGTGTCCACCGTGTGCTCTGAGCACTCCCAGAAATATTCTATTCATTTTCAATTCTAACATAACATTTTAAGAAATAATTTGGAACATTATTTTTCTAGCCAACTTGGACTTACTGATAGGTATCTGTGAAGCTAGCGACAATAAGCAACATCTGGCGATTCTGTTTCAAAATAAAAGAGCTGCAATTAAACTTGTCAAAATAATTGTCCTGTGACAAAATTTTACAACAAATTAATGTTGGTCTGCAGTTTTTTTGGAAACATGTCCAACATGTCAGCATCTCAAAACCTCCAGACAAAGCACCAGTGCTTTAATTAACATAAGTTAGAGGTGCTTTAACCTTTGTGTACCTCTGAGACCTGGATTCTAACCTTTCTAAGGTCTCCCAGCAGATCCCCCTAGGAAACGGGTGGACTCTCCCATGCTGACCCGTCATGGCCGGTGCCGGCCAGAGAGGAAGAGTCTGGAGGTGCTGAGTGTGACGGAGCAGGGCTCCCCCACACCCACGCGCAGGGCGCTAGACACCTCCGCACACAGCCAGAGGTTAGACATAGATACACTACCGGTCAAAAGTTTTAGAACACCTACTCATTTAAGGGTTTTTCTTTATTTTTACTTTTTTCTATGTTGTAGAATAATAGTGAAGACATCAAAACTATTCTTCAAATAGCCACCCTTTGCCTTGATGACAGCTTTGCACATTCTTGGCATTCTCTCAACCAGCTTCATGAGGAAAGCATTTCAATTAAAAGGTGTGCCTTTATTAAAAGTTCATTTGTGGAATTTCTTTCCTTAATACATTTGAGCCAATCAGTTGTGTTGTGACAAGGTAGGGGTGGTATACAGAAGATAGCCCTATTTGATAAAATACCAAGTCCATATTATGGAAAGAACAGCTCAAAAAAGCAAAGAGAAACGACAGTCCATTACTTTAAGACATGAAGGTCAGGTCAATCCAGAAATTCTCAAGAACTTTGAACCTTTCTTCAAGTGAAGTCGCAAAAAACATCAAGCTCTATGATGAAACTGGCTCCCATGACGACAGCCACAGGAATGTAAGACCCAGAGTTACCTCTGCTGCAGAGGATAAATTCATGAGTTACCTGCCTTAGAAATTGCAGCCCAAATAAATGCTTTACAGAGTTCAAGTAACAGACACATTTCAACATCAACTGTTCAGAGGAGACTGTGTGAATCAAGCCTTCATGGTCGAATTGCTGCAAAGAAATCACTACTAAAGGACACCATTAAGCAGAGACTTGATGTGCCAAGAAACAAGAGCAATGGACATTAGCAACGGAACGGTGAAAATGTGTCCTTTAGTCTGGAGTCCAAATTGAAGATTTTTGGTTCCAACCGCCGTGTCTTTGTGAGACGAGGTGTGGGTGAACGGATGATCTCTGCATCTGTATTTCCCACCGTAAGCATGGAGGAGGTGTTATACACTGTCTGTGATTTATTTTGAATTCAAAGCAAACTTAACCAGCATGGCTACCTCAGCATTCTGCAGCGATACGCCATCCCATCTGGTTTGTGCTTAGTGGGAGATTCATTTGTTTTTCAACAGGACAATGACCCAACACAGTGACGGAAAAGCAGCCAAAAAGTGCTCAGCATAGGTGGGAACTCCTTCAAAACTGTTGGAAAATAATTCCAAGTGAAGCTGGTTGACAGCAAGCCAAGAGTGTGCAAAGCTGTCAAAGGCAAAGGGTGGCTATTTGAAGAACCTCACATACACACACACTCAGGTCACACATAAAGACACACATATGCACCATATATACAGTGTTGTGAAAAAATATTTGCCTCCTTCCTGATTTCTTATTTCTTTGCACATTTGCCACACTTAAATGTTTCAGATCAGCAAACACATTTTAATATTACACAAAGATAACCCAAGTAAACACAAAATGCAGTTAAGTGATAGCTTTTTTCCTTTAATTAAATTATCCGAACCTTCATAGCCCTCTATGACAAAGTAATTGCCCCCGCTTGTTAAATTTCACTAGCCACACCCAGGCCTGATTACTGCCAGACTTGTTGAATCATGAAATCAAATAGAACCTGTCTGACAAAGTTAAGTAGGCCAAAAGATTTCAAAAAGCAAGACATCATGCTGCGATCCAAAGAAATTCAGGAACAGATGAGAAACAAAGTAATTGACATCTATCAGTCTGGAAAGGGTTACAAAGCCATTTCTAAAGCTTGCAGTGCAGGCCTCACTTGCCTCAGTTATGGTCAGTGTTCATGACTCAACCATAAGAAAGAGACTGGCCAAAAATGGCATCCATGGCAGTTCCAAGGCGAAAACCACTGCTGACCAAAAAGAACAAAGGCTCATCTCACTTTTGGCAAAAAACATTTTGATGATCCCCAAGACTTTTGGGAAAATATTCTGTGGACTGACGAGACAGAAATTAAACTTTTTGGGAGGTGTGCGTCCCGTTACATCTGGCGTAAAAGTAACACAGTATTTTAGAAAAAGAACATCATACCAACAGTCAGATATGGTGGTGGTGGTGTGATGGTCTGGGGCTGCTTTGCTGCTTCAGGACCTGGATGACTTTCTGTGATTGATGGAACCATGAATTCTGCTCTCTACCAAAAAATTGTGAAGGAGAATGTCCGGCCATCAGTTCGTGACCTCAAGCTGATGTGCACTTGGGTTCTGCAGCAGGACAATGATCCAAAACACACCAGCAAGTCCACCTCTGAATGGCTTAAAAAAAATATGAAGGTTTTGGAGTGGCCTAGTCAAAGTCCGGACTTTGAGATGCTAGTTAAAATCCAATTGAGATGCTGTAGCGTGACCTTAAAGGTGGTTCATGCTCGAAAACCCTGCAATGTGGCTGCAATGAAAACAATTCTGCAAAGAAGAGCGGGCCAAAATTCCTCCACAGCGATGTGAAAGGCTCAATGCCAGTTATCGCAAATGCTTGATTGCAGTTGTTGCTGCTGAGGGTGGCACAACCAGTTATTAGGTTTAGGTGGCAATTACTTTTTCAAATACTTTTTTCCCTTAACAAATAAAATCATCACTTAACCCAAGTAAACACAAAATGCAGTTATCTTTGTGTAATATTTAAATTGGTTTGATCTGAAACCTTTAAGTGTGACAAATGTGCAAAAAAATAAGAAATCAGGAAGGGGGCAAATACTTTTTCACAGCAATGTGTGTGTGTGTATGTATGTATGTGTGTGTGTGTGTATTATATATATATATATATATATATATATATATATATATATATATATATATATATATATTATATGTGAAATGATGTTTTTCCATGACAACATTGGTACAGTAATACATAGTATGGTCAACTAACAGGCTACACTAGTACAACACAAAGTATGTGTTTATTATTTATATATATATAAATAATGTGTGTATTATATACATATATATAATACACACATACTTTGTGTTGTACTAGTGTAGCCTGTTAGTGGACCATACTATGTGTTACTGTACCAATGTTGTCAGTCATGGAAAAAACATCATTTAACATGTGGAAAATCACATCATTTCACATGTGAAAGTTCCACATCATTTCACATGTGAAAGTTCCACATGTTTTGCACATGCAAAATTCTATTTCACATGTGAAACCATGTGGTTTTGGAACACTACACATGTGGTGATATTTCACAAAGTTTCACGTGGATTTTCACGTGATCATATAACCTTTCACATGATGACCTGCAAATGAAAAGTTAATAGGATGTCACAAAATTGCTGCAGTGGTTTCCACACATTACATTGTGTATGGTTATTTATACAGTAATTATTTTACAACAGGTCCTCAACTGGGATTTGTACTCACGATCCCGTGGGTCACAGTATTACAATCTTCCTGTTACACCACATTGTCTGTGTCAATGACTGATTTCACATGTATTCCTACATTTTGGATGTAATAGTAAATCTCAGTTTTGTATAATACAGTCAAGAAAAATGATTATATTTATATTCAGGAGTAACATTAATACAGAATAATATACCCCACCAACAATAGACAACTATACAGAAAACCCTCAAATTGCTGAAAAAAGTAAATCATATCAATGATGAAAGAATAGTCAGATAACTAAAATAGCAGTGCAGATGACACTCTATGTGCAAAAAATGTATTATAGGTAATGAATGTGTATGTGACTTCTTAGACTGCTACAGACTCTGTGGTGCAGCAGCAAGATCAGCGTAATCCAGAGGTTGTGAGTTCAAAACCAATCTTGGGTCATATTGAAAAGTCAATACTAAGTGAATATGTCAAATGTAAGCATATTGTCATTGATGAAAGATATGTACACCTTTTTTATCACACAATTTAGCTTCACAACGTACCACTTACCTTAAAACCCCTATACCATTTATTTACTTCCCTTTAAAAAAAAATGTGAAGCTGAAATTGAGCTGACATTTTTACATGGATAAAATTAGGCACATTAGATCAGTTCTTCACATGTATTCAATATAGAGTTCACATGCTAACACCACCCTATCACATGTGAGAAGAGTAAAATGTTTTCACCTCACATGTGAATTGCAGATTCACAAATTTGCACTTTCATGTGTAAACAGTTTTCACTTGTGAAAATCAAACTCTCATATGTGGAATTGCATTTTCACATGTGAAAACTTTCACGTGAAAATCAAATTTGCACTTTCACATGTGGAAAACTTTGAAATGTTGTGACGTGTAGTTTCATTTTATCACATGTTATCACATTAACTTCACATGAGGTCACGTGAAATTCATGTGTTTTTTCCATAAGGGGACTATGCTATTGTCAGGATTTGGCCAGGGTTGTTCCGGTTTTTGGTCACTAGATGCCCCCATTGTGCCTTTTGACCTTTTGTTTTCCCTTGATCCCCATTATTATTTGCACCTGTGCCTCGTTTCCCCTGATTGTATTTAAACCCTTTGTTTTCCTCAGTTCTGTGCTCTGTGTTTGTATGTTAGCACCCAGCCCCAGTACTCTGAACTCTTGTAGATCCCGGTGGACTCTCTTGTGGAATTCTGTTTTTTTGTTCTTGTTTGTTTGTTTTTTGAGTATCTTTTGAGGCTTTTTGTGCTATTCCTTCCACCTTGTGGATTTACCTTTTTGTCTTGGAGGATTACCTTTGTTCTTGTGGAATTCCTTTTGAGGTTGTGGAGTTACATGTTTTCCTGAAGAACTTCACTTTTTACTTCATTAAATACACCGTCTCAAGTACTGCTGTGTCTGCCTCATCTTCTGGGTTCTGCCGACTATTCGTGGCTCAGTTAGTTAAGTGACTGTTTCTCACTCCGGAGACCCGGGTTCGTAACCGGGTCCTGACAGAAACACAGAGCCAAAAATGTACCCAGAGGCAGCTGGTTCCCAGGACCTTGTTGCCATGCTGTCCCACCACCAGGAGACTGTTCAATGCCACGAAGCTGCCCTGGTTCAGCAAGAGGCCTTAATGGCTAGACATTCTCATCTTCTGTCGGAGATGCTGACTTCCATAAAGCAGATATCTGATCGACTTACCCCGGCAACAGTTCCCATCCCAGTACCTCAGATTCACGTACCCATGGTAGTTAACCCTCTGGCTGAACCTCGTCTTCCACCTCCCCAACGGTTCTCAGGTGATCCAAGTGCTTGTAAAGGGTTTCTCACCCAATGTTCTCTCTCCTTTGAGCTGCAACCCTCGTCGTTCCCCACTGACTGGTCTAAGATCGCATATATCATCACCCTGCTGTCGGAAAAAGCCCTGGCCTGGGCTACTGCTGTGTGGGATGCCCATAATTCCTGCTGTGCCAGCTACTCTGCCTTTGCTGAGGAATTCAAACGAGTGTTTCAAGGCCCAAGCAGTGGTCCTGACTCAGCCAAACAGCTCCTGACTCTCCACCAAGGTCGGCGCAGCGTGACGGACTATGCCATCCAGTTCCGCACGGTGGCAGCAGTGAGTGGCTGGAACAACGAGGCGCTCACGGTGTGCTTTCTGAAAGGCCTTTCCGACACTATCCAAGATGAACTGGCCACTCGGGAACCACCGGACAATCTAGAGTCCCTGATCAAGTTGGCCTCACGCATTGACCAGCGTCTGAGAGAGAGAGAACTCAACCGTAGACCTCTAGCCCCTATCAGTCCCAGCTCCCGAGTCCCCACCTTTATCCTCGCTGGCTCCACCGGAACCCATGCAGATTGGACGCATCTCCCAGGCTGAGAGAGACCGCCGGATGAGGGAGCGACGCTGTCTATATTGCGGCAAACCGGGCCATTTCCGTTCCACGTTCCCCGGGCTCCAGGGAACCCCTCTGTCCCGTACAGACCGGGGGGAACTGTAACAGGAAACATAACCTCCTCCCATCCGTCCAACTCCCGTCTGCTCATTCCAGGCACCCTTTCCTGGGACAACCACAAGCTTCACCTTCAAGCCTTGGTAGACTCTGGAGCCGCAGGTAACTTCATGGATGGTGTCTGGGCGAAGGAGAATGGCGTTCCCTCTGAACCTCTAAGTGACCCCATGAGGGTTACTACATTGGATGGAAGCCCTTTGGGATCTGGACTTGTCACTCATGTCACTACCTCCTTGCGACTTTCAGTTTCACAACACCAGGAATTGATGAACTTTCATTTGATCTCCTGTTCCGAGTTCCCTCTCGTCCTTGGATACCCCTGGCTTCACAGCCGTAACCCTCACATCGACTGGTCTGTGGGCACTATCAAGCAGTGGGGTCCTACGTGCCAAGCTACTTGTATTTTCCCGAATTCCCCGAGTTCTACTCCCGAGTCTTTAGAATCCATCGACCTGACCCGAGTTCCCGAGTGTTACCATGACCTCAAACTGGTATTTAGCAAACAGAGGGCCACCATGCTACCACCCCATAGACCTTATGATTGCCCCATCGAACTGTTTCCGGGCACTTGCCCCCAGGGGTCGGATCTTTCCCTATCTCCACCCGAACGAACTGCTATGGATACCTACATCAAGGACGCTCTGGAAGCAGGCCTCATGCGTCCATCCACCTCCCGGCGGGAGCAGGGTTTTTCTTTGTGGCCAAGAAAGACGGTGGATTACGTCCTTGCATCGACTACCGGGGACTCAATGCCATAACCGTCCGTAACCGTTACCCGCTACCCCTTATGGCCACAGCCTTCGAGCTGCTCCAGGAAGCAGTTGTTTTCACTAAGCTTGACCTGCGGAACGCATACCATCTTGTGCGGATCAGACCTGGTGACGAGTGGAAGACCGCTTTCAACACGCCTACTGGTCACTATGAATACTTGGTGATGCCCTTCGGCCTGACCAACGCCCCAGCGGTGTTCCAAGCGCTCATAAACTATGTGCTTAGGGATATGCTTAACATATTTGTGTTTGTTTACTTGGATGACATCCTCATCTTTTCGAGCTCTCTTCAAGAACACACAAAGCATGTCAGACAAGTACTCAAACGCCTCCTAGACAGCCATCTGTACGTTAAGCCGGAAAAATGTGAATTCCATTCATCCCGAGTACAATTCCTGGGATTTGTAGTGGAACCCGGTCGAGTCCAAATGGACCCCAGAAAGGTAGGGGCGGTAGCGGATTGGCCCACGCCCAAATCCGTTAAGGAAGTTCAGCGTTTCCTGTGCTTCACTAACTTTTACCGCAAGTTCATCAAGAACTTCAGCTTGGTGGCAGCCCCTCTCTCAGCTTTAACCAAGGGTGGCAATGCAAGGTTTTTGTGGGGAAGAGAAGCTGAGATGGCCTTCCAAGGACTCAAGCAGCGCGTCCTCTCTGCTCCCATCCTGATACTACCGACTACGGATGAACCGTTTGTGGTGGAGGTAGACGCCTCAGAGGTTGGTGTTGGAGCTGTCCTGTCTCAGAGGGGTGAAGACAAGAAGCTTCATCCGTGCGCTTTCTTCTCACACCGGCTTACCCCGGCTAAGAGGAACTACGATGTGGGGGATCGTGAACTCCTAGCGGTTAAGATGGCATTGAAGGAATGAAGACACTGGCTCAAGGGGGCTTCTCACCCGTTTCAAGTGCTTACGGACCACAAAAATCTGGAGTATATCCAGCAGGCGAAGCGGTTGAACTCTAGACAAGCTAGATGGTCTCTTTTCTTCAATCGATTCCAGTTTATCCTCACCTATCGGCCCGGGTCGAAGAATCTCAAACCGGATGCCCTGTCCCGAGTCTACGCTCCTGCCATTCGAGATGACACGGACATGCCTGTCCTTCCTGCTGCTAAGATCGTGGCTCCGATCTCGTGGCACGTTGAGGATAGACGAGCTCAAGACGAGCTCAAGCTATTGAACCGGACCCGAAAGGAGGTCCTGCCAATCGGTTGTTTGTCCCCAAGGCAGTGAGGACTCAGGTCCTTCTGTGGGGGCACTCCTCTCGCCTCACCTGTCACCCGGGCGTAGGTCGCACCTTGGAGTTCATCCAGCGTAAGTTCTGGTGGCCTACCATAAGTGAAGACGTTGCCACTTTCGTCAATGCCTGCTCCGTGTGCTGCCAGGGCAAATCTTCTCACCTCCGCCCGCAAGGACTCCTTCACCCTTTACCTGTCCCCCACAGACCCTGGTCCCATATCTCGTTGGACTTTATTACTGGCCTTCCTCCATCCCATGGCAATACTACTATCCTAGTCATAATCGACAGGTTTTCTAAGGCGGCCAGGTTTGTCTCTCTGACTAAGTTACCTTCTGCCAAGGAAACGGCTGAGTTGGTAATTAATCATGTGTTCCAAGTCTTCGGCATTCCTCAAGATATGGTTTCTGACAGAGGTCCCCAGTTCGCCTCTAGGTTTTGGAAGACCTTCTGCCAACTCATGGGGGCTTCTGCCAGTCTATCTTCAGGGTACCATCCAGAGTCCAACGGCCAACAGAGAGGATGAATCAAGAGCTGGAAACCACCCTCCGATGTATGACTCGTAACAACCCGTCCACATGGTCGTCCTTCATTGTTTGGGCCGAATACGCGCACAACACCTTGCGCTCCTCCTCCACTGGTATGTCCCCGCACGAGTGTCAGTTTGGCTATGCCCCTCCATTGTTCCCGGACCAGGAGGCAGAAGTCAGAGTGCCTTCAGCCTTGAAGTTCGTCAGACGCTGTCGGCTTATGTGGAGGAAGACCCGTCTTAATCGTATGCTTTCCTCACAGAGGTACCAACAACAAGCCAACAGACGTCGCCGTCCCGGGCCTACCCTGCGCCCCGGCCAGAGAGTCTGGCTCTCCACAAGAGACTTACCACTGCTGGTGGAGTCTCGCAAGCTGTCCCAAAAATACATCGGTCCCTTTAAGGTTGCCAGGAGAGTTAACCCAGTTTCTTATCGCCTACACTTACCCAGATCCCTTAAGATTAATCCCACGTTTCACATTTCCTTATTAAAACCTGTTGTTTATTCTCCCCTTGTCCCGGCAGACAGACCTCCCCCTCCGCCTCGTGTCATTGGAGGCCAGCCGGCTTATACCGTCCATCGGATACTGTATTCCCTCCGGGTGCAGCGGTCCTGGCAGTATCTGGTGGACTGGGAAGGCTACGGTCCCGAGGAGCGCTCCTGGGTTCCTGCCAAAGACATACTGGACCCTGACCTCATTCGTCAGTTCAGGGCCCTCCACCCTGATAGAGCTGGTAGGAACGTCAGGAGCCGTTCCTAGGGGGGGGGGATTCTGTCAGGGTTTGGCCAGGGTTGTTCCGGTTTTTGGTCACTAGATGCCCCCATTGTGCCTTTTGACCTTTTGTTTTCCCTTGATCCCCATTATTATTTGCACCTGTGCCTCGTTTCCCCTGATTGTATTTAAACCCTTTGTTTTCCTCAGTTCTGTGCTCTGTGTTTGTATGTTAGCACCCAGCCCTAGTACTCTGTGAACTCTTGTAGATCCCGGTGGACTCTCTTGTGGAATTGTTTTTTTGTTGTTCTTGTTTGTTTGTTTTTTGAGTATCTTTTGAGGCTTTTTGTGCTATTCCTTCCACCTTGTGGATTTACCTTTTTTTGTCTTGGAGGATTACCTTTGTTCTTGTGGAATTCCTTTTGAGGTTGTGGAGTTACATGTTTTCCTGAAGAACTTCACTTTTTACTTCATTAAATACACCGTCTCAAGTACTGCTGTGTCTGCCTCATCTTCTGGGTTCTGCCGACTATTCGTGGCTCAGTTGGTTAAGTGACTGTTTCTCACTCCGAGACCTGGATTCGTAACCGCGTCCTGACAGCTATTTGTTACTGTACCAGTGTTATCTGATACTAGGATTTTTGTCCTCCAGGTCTCGTTCAGTCAGTGGAGCTTCAACAGGGCTCTCATCAAGTCCTCTCAGCAGTCCCAGGGTAAGTCACGCTTGGTCACGCTCTTTTACAAATGGACACACATTTACACTACCTGATTGTTATTGAGGTGGTTCTACTGAAGAATTTATAAAATACCATACCTGTAATATCAGTATATTTTTTTGTACAGACTACCTTTTGTTCATGGTGAAATGTGCTACTGCACATCTACACTACTGTGATTTGATTGTGTTTCTCTGTACTGAAGTGTAATTGTAACTGTTCTTCTGAGACTGTCCATCACCCTCATACTGTCCCATTCTGAGCCATTACCCATAACATAGATACTCACACACACCAATAGTAAGGGCCTAGAGGAACACTAGAGACACACATACACATTCCAAATAGAGGCACACGAGAAGAGGCACACACTGATAAGATCACATATTAGCCCTCAAATTGAAAGGGTCTCTGGACCTTTATTCAAAATGAACGCTAATTACATTTACATAATAAGATGAATATCAGAATATTCATTTGATAAATCCCTACAATTAGAAATGTAAGTACAATCAGAAGTCTATAGTATATTCATAAATCATAACTCATGACCATTGCTCTCTTCATCTTTCCTTCCCTCCTTCCTTCCTCTCCATCCCTCTGTCCTTTCTCTTCCCACGCATCAGAGCCCAGTTTTCACTTTCAGCCAATCAGAAGTCACCTCCGCCTCCACCACCCACTCCAAAGACCCCAAACCAGGAAGTGCCACCACTCCCCCGGCCGTCACAACGGACGACCGTGCCTGACCCCAAAACCCAGACTCTGCCCTCCAAAGGGCTCTCCGATCGCCCTCACCTCCAGTCCATGAAGTCACTACCTCTCCAAGCTCCCCCCTCTCCGTCCCCCTCACCCATCCTCTCCCCCATCCCTCGCTTCTTTTTTTTCCCCGCCCCCTCCGTCTTTAAGTCAGTCACTAAGAACATCTATCCTAACTCTGCCCCTGTGCCACAGGTCACCCCTCAGGGGTCTCCACTCCCCACCCCCCTGGGCACCCCCGTCCACCACCCCCAGCTCCCCCCGCCCACCCCTCCCTCCTCCTCCTCATCCTCCTCCTCCTCGCGGGTGGAGGGAGGCGGCGGGGGTGTGGGCGGGGGAGGATCCCTCTCCCTAACTCCACCCTCCAGCCCTGGAGGCAGCGGGGGGGATGGCCGCCAGTAGCTCCGCCCACTGGAGGACACGCCTCAACTCCTTTAAGAACAACCTGCTGGGATCGCCACGCTTCCACCGACGCAAACTGCAGGGTAAGAGAGAGAGGAGGGGAGTGTGTGCAAGCTGTAGTATGAGAGTGGGACGGGTTATTGGCAAAATGCAGTGGGAGAGAGGTCAATGCTACTTCAATTCAGGAATTTGACAATTCAATGTATTTCATTTAATTTGGAGTCAAAACAGATTTGGGCCAAACCTTGATGTTTGGATATCGAAACTATATGATATAAACAATTATATGCATTGTGATTCATATTTTCAATGTGTACATCAGTAGTTAAGTGTCTTCAGAAGTATTCATATCCCTGGACTCATTCCACATTTTGTTGTTACAGCCTGAATTCAAAATTGATTAAATATATTTATTTGCGCACCCATCTACCAATAATAACACATATTGACAAAGTGAAAAATGTGTTTTAGACATTTTATTCAATTTAAAATAATTATTCACACCCATGAGTGTTGTAATCACTGCCAAAGGTGAGTCCTTCTGGGTAAGTCTCTAAATAGATTTGCACACCTGGATTGTACAACATTTGCCTATCATTATTTTCTAAATTCTTCGAGCTCTGTCCAATTAATTGTTCATCATTGCTGGACAACCATTTTCAAGTTTTGCCATAGATTTTCAAGCAGATTTAAGTCAAAACTGTAACTCGCCCACTCAAGAACATTCACGGTCTTTTTGGTAAGCAACTCTAGTTTAGATTTGACCTTGAGTTTTATGTTATTGTCCTTCTGAAAGGTGAATTCATCTCCCAGTGTCTGGTGGAAAGCAGACTGATCTAGGTTTTCACCTGTGCTTAGCGCCATTCCGTTTCTTTTTTTTTTATGCTGAAAAACTCTCCAGTTATGCCCATTTACATGATGCAGCCACTAGTATGCTTGAAAATATGGAGTGGTGCTCAGTAATGTGTTATATTGGATTTTCCCCAAACAATACTTTTTGTAGTATTACTTTACTTCCTTGTTGCAAATGTTTTGGAATAATAAATAAAACAATTCTGTACAGGCCTCAATTAGGTTAGTATTGTGTAGTAACTACAACGTTGTTCATCCATCCCCAGTTTTCTTCTATCACAGGCATTAAACTCGAACTGTTTTAAAATCACCATTGGCCTCATGGTGAAATCCCCTAAGCGATTTCCTTCATATCCGGCAATTGAGTAAGGAAGGATGCCTGTATCTTTGTAGTCAATCGGTGTATTGATACACCATCCACAGTGTCCTTAATAACTTCACCATGCTCAAAGGGATATTCAATGTCTGCTTTTTTAACCCATTTACCAGTAGGTTCCATTTGCGAGGCTTTGGAAAACATCCCTGGTCTTTGGTTGAATCTGTGTTTGAAATTCACTGCTCGACTGAAGGACCTTACAATTATCTGTATGTGTCGGGTACAGAGATGAGGTTGTCATTCAAAAATCATGTTATAAACACTATTGTTGCACACCATGCAACTTATTATGTGAGTTAAGCACATTTTTACTCCTGAACTTATTTATATCAGGTTAGAAAGTGAGACCCAGATGCAGACATTGTCGAATTAACAGTGGTTTAATAATCCAACAGGGGCAGGCAGTAGACAGGTCAAGGCTGGCAGGGGTCAGTAAACCAGAGGTGGGGCAACGGTACTGGATGGCAGACAGGCTCAGGGTAGGCAGAGGTGGGGCAAAGGTACAGGTCGGCAGGCAGAGTGGTCAGGCAGGCGGGCTCAGAGTCAGGACAGGCAAGGGTCAAAACCAGGGTGACGAGAAAAAGAGACTGGGAAAAACAGGAGCTAAGAACAATCGCACTGGTTAACTTGACAAACAAGACGAACTGGCAACAGACAACCAGAACACAGTTATAAATACACAGTGCATAATGGGCAAGATGGGCGACACCTGGAGGGGGGTGGAAACAATCACAAAGACAAGTGAAACATCAGTGTGTGACAATTTAGGCTTGCCAAAATGAAAGGGTTGATTACCTGAGTCAAGACATTTCAGCTTTTAATTTTGTATTAATTTGTAAAAATGTCTAAACATAATTTCACTTTCACACTACGGGGTGTCGTGTGTAGGCCAGTAAAAAAAAGATATTTAATTAATTTTAAATTCAAGCTGTAATACAACAAAATGTGGAAAAAGTCAAGGGGTGTGAATACTTTCTGAAAGCACTGTATATAGGATAGGCCATGACAGTAAATACATATGAATTGTGTAAAACAGTATGTAAACATTATTACCAGTATGTGCATATTCTGTTCTCAAAGTAGCCACAGTCTCTGCTACCATTGCAGAAAGACCGTAGTGTACTATACGTTGCTCAAATTAATTAGACAGATTGGTAATTAAATCAATGAAACTGAACCTCATCAAGTGGTGTCATCAAATTTTTACTTCCCCTTCTCCACTCCACTCTACTTTCTCCCTCCCCACCCTCTCTCTTTCTCCTTATTTTTCTATCTTTCCTCTATATATAACTCCCCCACCTCTCCTTTCTCTCTCCATCTCTCTCCTTTTGCTCTCCTGTAGTTCCAACACCGGAGGACATGTCCAGTCTAACTCCAGAATCAAGCCCAGAGTAAGTAGATAATCCTAGACATACACAGTTGATCTATCTGTATCCATCAGAATGACTGTCCTGCCTGTCATGTAAAATGCTATCTGCTAGGCTGTAGCACATTTCTATGCTGCATGTTTAGGTAACACTTTAAATCAACTTCCTTGAATAAGCCATTATAAATGCTTATAAAAGCACCTTTATTTAACGTTTGAAATGTAGATTCTTTAAAAAAAAATACTATATGACTGTTGCTTCTGACTGGCAGGCTGGCCAAGAAGTCGTGGTTTGGGAACTTCATCAGCCTGGAAAAGGAGGAACAGATATTTGTTGTCATTAGAGACAAACCGCTTAGTTCCATTAAAGCTGATATAGTCCATGCCTTCTTGTCTGTGAGTATCTCTGTCTATTCTCACTCATTCTTCCTCTGTCTCTCTCTGACAACTCTCTCCTCTCCTCTGTACCTTCCCCTACTCGGTTTCAGTGAAAGGCCTTTACAGCCATGATACAAAGCTACACAACCACATTCATAAAACATGAACACATAAACATAGATGGAAAGCTTGTAAAGCTGTTTCCACCTCTGTTTCCAATGCTGTGTTGTTACATTACATCTGTCCAGATCCCGTCCCTGAGTCACAGCGTCGTCTCCCAGACCAGCTTCAGAGCAGAATATAAGTCCTCTGGTGGCCCCTCCGTCTTCCAGAAGCCTGTTAAGTTCCAGGTGGACATTGCCTTCTCTGAGGGAGAGAGGGACAGAGAAAAGGAACGAGCCGAGAGGGAAGGAAAGAGGGAAAATGGCATCTACAGTGTGACTTTCACCCTCATATCAGGTAGTGGTTCCCAAACCTGCTTGTGTTACAGTAAGACTTTTTAAAGTGTTCTTGCAACCAACCAAGGGGCAAATCCTAACTTTCACTTAAGACGTATTGTCACTTCGTTATGCATTTGATTTCAATGGGAGTAGGATTTTCAAGTGAGAATATGACTTAAGCAGAAGGTATGATTTGCTTGAAGTTACAGTTTAATTTGGTCTTATGATACATTTATTGGCAAAAATGTGTAATCAGTGTTTGGTAACTAATGTTTGGCATGATTTGATCCTATAATATATCCCCAACATATACCACAAAACTGTCAAGACAGTTAACAGAACTCATTATACATGTAGGTAATTCATCTAAAATATTGATGCGGGGCAGTGTATACCTTGACTGAGTGTTTGTCTTTCTCCTTAGGTCCAAGTCGCAGGTTCAAGAGAGTGGTGGAAACGATTCAAGCCCAGCTACTTAGTACTCATGATCAGCCATCTGTGCAGGCACTGGCTGGTGGGTCCCCTCACGCACACACACACTGTTTATATCTCTGTCATCATCAAACTCATGTCTTTTTATATTTTTCTCCCCAGATGAGAAGAATGGGCAGCTGACCTCGCGTCCGCCCAGCACCCCGACCCGGCAAAACTCCCGACGTTCGGAAGGAGGCGGGGACCGGGGCGAGAGGTGTGAGCATGGTGACGCAGGGATAGGGGGCAGTGGGAGCGTGCTTCAGAGGAGGAGCTCGGGCAAAGACAAGACCAGACTCCTTTCCTCCAATGGGACACAGTCCCAGCCCTGAGGGAACATTCTGGAAACAGACAACAGGATAGGGCAGATAGAGAGAGATGACCCTAGAGAACAACACAGACAAACCCCCTCAGACTACCACTATCACCACTACCACCGTCACATCTACCAAACCACCTGACCCAGCAATCATCATCACAAACCACTGCTTCAACCTGAAACGGGCCCAACAAGATAGTTGGCCACCAAGATGGAAGAAAGAAAATAGCGGATGAGAGTAAAACGCAGTGTCACTCAGATTAGTTTCAGAACAGAAGACAAGATCAGAAAAATGTCTAATTGTACGTTTGAAGTACAACACATCATGCAACTGCCAACAACAATATGTAGCCAGTAAAATAAGCGGGCAGACTTATATAGGGAATGGCAGGCTCTGAATGGTTAAAGGCTAAATGGATTTTTTTTTTAAGTTATCTGGTCTACAACCAATAAGATGAAAACCATTGTGAAAATTCCGAAATAATATCAACAATTATAACAGTGTTTCCCAGTTGACGTGGATCCACTTTTAAGTTTTACCTAACATCGGTTTTTGGGACAGTGAGAGTGAAATATTACGGGTCAAGTCAATTCAGTGGATATCAAGGAAACAGACAGGTTGGGTCCTTTCACTGGATTCTCATTAACGATAAGTTACGAGAACAGAAACATGGTAGAATTTAAAGATAATGATGAGGAACACTGCATCAAAATCAGAATGAAGCGTCCAAATGCATCTTTTGCATCCAAGTAGCTCCAAAGATGTCAATACAGCTATTTGAACAAAATAAAGACAAATATCTGTTTTTCTTTATAACTAAGCACCACAATTGTATGATTCCTAAAATGCAATTGAAACAAACTTATGAAAACCATCTTGCCTTTAAATGAGGATTAAGCAACAGATATCTCTACAGATATCACGCAAGTCAAAGAAAAATAACAGACGAGGTATGGAAGAAAGTCTCAACGCCCCCACTACAACTGACATCTGGAATATGTAGAGATTTCAAACAGGTAATGGAACGATATAACTAGAATCATTAGAGTAGAACTATGAATGGAACCCTCAGCAGATCCTCTGAATGATGAGCTCTGTTCACTTCAGTCCAATGGAAGATGAAGAAGATGTAGTTCAAAGGAAGTTACCTTCATCGGTTGTTTATTCCAGGAGGACTGAACCAAGCACTCCACATACATTATTGTTTTCTACAGAAAACAACCAACCATCCCTCCTCCCTCCCTTACATTCACAATATGGCCGACATGGGGCACTGAATGATGCGGCTTTTGAAAAGGCCCTAAACTGACTTGTTCTGTTAAGAGAGCAGAGGGTGGTGAGGAGGTGGAAAAGCTCATTTCAAGAAACAAAGAGACTTTGACTTAAGGATGACAGAGAAAAACATTGAAACCGCTGCACACTCATTCCCAGGAGAGGAAAGGAACAGACCACACAAAAATTATGAAATCCATTTAGTTTTTTGTTTGCTTTCACCTTTTGTTTATGTGATTTGAGCACAAATGAGTTTGATGTTTGCCGCCAACAAAATGGAGTTAACGCTAACCAAGTGAATGTCAAAAACAAACACTATTGTGACAATATTTATTTATTTCATTTTATGTCATAGATTTATTTAATATTTATTTATGTATTTATTTGTTGATTTATATATTGCAAAGAGGAAATGTAGTGGAAAGGGAAGATGCTGACAAAAATAGAGGGGAAAGTTCTGTTGGAATATTGGAACAGCATTGAAACTGACAAAATGGCTGCTGTAGTTGAAACCAGATTGAACCCTCTTTTCAATGTTTTAGAAACCAATGCTGCAAAATTTCTCCCTGCTCTTTTTGATGTCTTTATTGTTGATTTGTCTTTGTTTGGTATAATGAAGATTTCCCATTTAAAGCAACAAAACAAAACTAATTTTAAGAAATGAAGGATAGATTTGATGCTTTGGGAATTTCTGGGATGGCAAAAAATATGAAAATCTTCCATGAAGTAAATAAAACATTATCGCATAGACACTTGAAAAAGCAGAGAGCAGGAAAGGGTGGGGATAGTAATCTCTAATTCCTTCTTTGTCATATTCTGCTAGAATGTTGTTACTTAAGCGTACAAAGATATGGACACACCACCTAAAAACACTGACTGAGGGCCCAACATCACGTGCAGAACACAAGCAGTATTCACATACACACGGACCCTCCTGTTCTTTCAGAGAAAAAAAAAACGATTCTAAATTTGACCTTAAAATTGGAATGCACTGTCCTAAAAGACACAAAACAAATAAAGTGGTTTCCCCCTACCATCCCTTCGCCCTTGGCCACTGCCATGCCCCCCCCAACCCCTTCATTATCGACCCCCCCTCATACCCCTTCCCCTTGCACAGAGCGTCAAAAGAAAACACAGGTTTCGTTCTAGTCGCTCCCCTAGTCCCTCCCTAGTCCGTGTAACTCTGTGTTGTCTGTTCACACTGCTATGCTTTATCTTGGCCAGGTCGCAGTTGCAAATGAGAACTTGTTCTCAACTAGCCTACCTGGTTAAATAAAGGTGAAATAAAAATAAATAAAAGTCCCTCGTCGTCACCTGGTTGTTTCATGCCACTACCATTAAGCACCTATTATCAGTCTCACCCTGCCTCACCATTCCTTGGCTGTGACCACAGCACAGTGACTAAGAATCACCGCTGCAAGTTATACCACTTCCCCATCAGCCATCATCACACTTCATATCAGTCGGAGTCAACACACTGCTACCGTAGGAAACAACTGCATGTACAGCAAACAGGGCGATTCTGTAGCCAGGAGACTTAGAACCGTAGGTTATTGTAACTCTTTATTTATCATACTCTGTCTATAACAGCTGTACTGTATACTTAATTGGTCTGAATCGGCCATTTACCATGAAATACGAAAAGAGTGGGAGGCAGTCTTCCTCAATTTCCTTGCCTAGTGCTCGTCTCGCTCCCCTTCCTCACAGCAAAGAACATGATTATTTATTGTTGACTTTAGTAGCTCACCTCTCATTGTAGCTCACACCCTTCACTCAAGGCCTTTTGGCAGGAATCATGTACCCATTTTCCTACTATCGTGACGAACCGTACTGTGCTGTCTTGGATATTTTCCTTTCATGTAGTCCTTTCCAGCATGGTTCCAGGAACTATTGTGAATGTGTAACCATGCTAGCCGAGCTAGTCGCCAATGAAATGCTGCATGACACTACTCGAAAGCAATGTGGCCCCGTAGATGATGATGACAGTGAATGTTTTTTTTACTGCATTAATATAGGTGGATCCAGCACCGTCCTGCACAGAATAGTAGTAGTAAGAGTTCAGGAATTTGTTTGAGCGCCTTAAGATGATGCGTACGGAGTGAGGTACATGTCTGTTTTATTTGCTCGACCTGTCAGTGTGTGTCCCCGGTGTCTGTGAGATTGTGTGTGCACAACCTCTCAGAGCCCTCATCCTCCCCCCGCCACATTCTAGGTCAGAGGTCAGGGTCATTTGAATGGGAGATATTTGTAAGTCGCTCTGGATAAGAGCGTCTGCTAAATGACTTAAATGTAATGTAATGTAGATAGATGTGACACAAGACCCACGACCCCGCAGACTTTCATTTTCCATTACCCTGTGCTAAAAAACAGAGTTAGTGGGAGACCGTGTTACCTTTACCTTTTGTATAGGTGGGGTAGGCCTCCCTGCCCAGCTCTGTTGCTTCACGTTTAAAAGAGTTTGGCTTCTATTGGTTTCAATTGGCGTTGTTGAGGCCAGAGGGCCTGGACGTTGCTGTTACTGAGAGCTTTGACACCCCGCCTTGCCTCGCCTGAAAACAAAAACTAGGGGAAATGCTGGCTGGAGACACAACTAGAGCGAAACCCTTAGACATTCTGTGTAAATAACCGTTCAAAGTAAACGATGGGATGAGGGGAGATGTTTGAACCCCATTGTGGGTGAATCTTACAGCAACCACCCCAACTCCCTCCTTGCCCCCTTCCTACACCCTCATTATCTCTTCTTAAACCCCCCCACACTCTCATCCAGATGAAAATACCTCAACCCAACCCCATCCTTATATAATCACACCCCTATCCATTGTATACAGTAAGTATGAAACCATATCTTGATTCTTTATTCACACTGTACTCACAATATGATTATTGTCATCATCATCCAAGATTGTAAAATTGTAATCCCCCCTTCATACACAGTAGAACAAAACAATTCGTAAATATATAAAACAGGGGGGGGAAAACATGATAGGGATGATTATATAAGAAATGTCTGTATTATATAAAAAAAATGAAAGTGCACTATTATGATTATTATTGCCTGTGATAAATAAAGAACAATAAACTACATCAGAAGTAAAGAAACGGTGCCTCAATTCCTACTCTTCTATTAATTAGGATTACTGACCATAAATTGTGATCAAACATCATCTGCGTTATGTTATGGTTGAACAGAATAATTTTCTTTAGCAAAAATAGTATTTAAAATAAATAAATATATATATATATAATATTGCCAAATGTAGACTACACCGTGTAGCAACACGACAGCTCCTGGGTTGTGAGAGTTAAGTCATCCATGTATGTGGCTCTCTGGCGCCACAGCCCACCTACTCCAGTCTGTTTTCACTGGAAGTGACAGGAGTGGTTGAAGGAAAAAAAGAGATTCGGTGTTTGAATAACTTCTTATTTGGTGTGCTTTTACGACAAGACATTTCAGGATTAAACAGGTATTTATATAAAAATTGTTGCTATCCGTGTTGTTTTTCTTTTGTGCGTGGTTTCCAGTGTGCTTGGATACACACATTTAATTCCTGCACCAGCAGCTGTGCTTTTGTTGGCTTTTGTGTGTAGCGAGCGATGGATGTACGATATTGAATGAACCCACCATTCGTTCTAGGGACGCAGAACCACGGTTGGGGAGCACCGGATTACTTTTTGTAACGGATTACCGTTACAAAAAAAAACGGTAACTGTAATCCATTACCAGCAAAAACATTGTAATCAGATTACAGATACTTTTGAAAAACTAGATTACTTTTTAATTTCGTGTTTGATGGATCGTGGGAAAAGAGCAGGAATAGGCGTTTGTAGGCTACAGTCCATGTAAATCACAGTGCTGCTCTCATTTAGCTATTTGCGCCTTACAGATTGTGGTTATTGTAGGATGGCTGTTCACACATCTAAATGTGAATCCAATAATGGTTGAATTCAAGAAATATATAATATATATGTATATCCACAAATATTGACCACTAAGACGCCATACTCCCATTGACTATAATGGGGAATCTTGCTTTCTAAAAACATTATCTGCCTTGAACTTGAAGATGTAGACCAGGGCTCTCCTACCTTGTTCCTGGCAAGCTTCCCTCCTGTAGGTTTTCGCTCCAACCCCTGTTGTAATTAACCTGATTCAACCTATCAACCAGCTAATTATTAGAATCAGGTGCGCTAGATTAGTGTTGGAGTGAAAACCTAGAGGACAGTAGATCTCCAGGAACAGGATTGGAGAGCCCTGAGGTAGTACATCAGTAGACTATTTTATGCAACTGTACGGTCCTGTTTCTATAGTGATGGTACTGTAGTTCTAACTGTAATTTCCTGTTTAATAGATGATTGTATGTGACTCTGGTCCTGTTTCCATAGCGATGGCAGAAGCCATCTGTGACTCTAGACTACTAGTAGAGTGAAATATGTGAATGTGACTAAGTAGAGCAGGCTATTGTATGTAACTCTGGCCCTGTTTCCATAGAGATGGCGTAGGCCCACCAGGCAGTGGCGTTCCAGTTCACCATCATTTTTGTGTGTGTTATTTCTTACATTATTTGCTCAGAACGTATCTTGCATTATTACCTAACAATCACTTTACAACAGGAGTATAGCCTGACTGGCTGGCATGAAAATGAACCACTGAAAAAGCATCCTCCATTTGCTATTTAAGTACATAGATTCCACCCCCCCCTCCCCGCCCCCCCCCCCCTCAGCCCTGTGCAGAGATAGGTGCATGAAATTGGTTCATTCTAAATCAAAACTAATTTCACACATATATTATTTAGTCTATGTAAAGACTAGATTAAATTAAGAATAGTCTGATAGGTGACAATATTATCACTTGTGAATGATGTATCATTCACAAGTGATGATACATCATTCACAAGTAATAATATTGTCACCTATCAGACTATTCTTAATTTAATTTTATCACTTGTGAAGGCAAGAAAGAGTGCATGCCTTTTTGTGTGACTTTTTCAAATCATAGTTGCACACCTCATGTAGCCTAGGCAATAGGCCTATGTTTTTTATCACAACTAAAGTGGACAAATAACTTCTTAAAATGAAGCACATTAATCCGCTTTACAACCGGTGTAGAGCCTAACTGGCATATATAGGTGCTGCGTGATTTTCAAATTTGGAAGATAATTATCACCATAAAAATGTACCTTTGTATTAAAGCATTGCATGCATAATCACATTTTTTTTCTCGCACAGAAGGTCAAGTTGACCCATAGAATAGGTCAATTTCTATACTATGGGGGATAGTAGATTGATATATGCTAGTGGTTATGCTGTTCATTAGGCCGACTCATTTTATTGGCTGATGAATACGAAATGTGTTCTTCTAACACTTGGGCGGCAGGGTAGTCTAGTGGTTAGAGTGTTGGACTAGTAACCGAAAGGTTGCAAGTTCAAATCCCTGAGGTGACAAGGTACAAATCTGTTGTTCTGCCCCTGAACAGGTAGTTAACCCACTGTTCCTAGGCTGTCATTGAAAATAAGAATTTGTTCTTAACTGACTTAAAAGGTAAAATATATATATATATTTTTTTAAATCTTCAATTTGTGCCTCGGAATTCGATAAGGACGGAGTTGTATCTATATCCTCTAACGTGTTGTGTTTTTGGCTATGCCGGATTAAGTGATATGACATACTATTCTATAAAATAATTTCTCTGTAATTAATATTACCTGATTCTGCTCACACTGCCCTACCCTGTGCTCTGACCTCTTTCTCCCCTCTCTCTCCAGATGAAATCTCGCGTCTTGTGACGGCCGGCCGCCCAACAACCTGCCCGCTTGACCCTATCCCCTCCTCTCTTCTCCAGACCATTTCCGGAGACCTTCTCCCTTACCTCACCTCGCTCATCAACTCATCCCTGACCGCTGGCTACGTCCCTTCCGTCTTCAAGAGAGCGAGAGTTGCACCCCTTCTGAAAAAACCTACACTCGATCCCTCCGATGTCAACAATTACAGACCAGTATCCCTTCTTTCTTTTCTCTCCAAAACTCTTGAACGTGCCGTCCTTGGCCAGCTCTCCCGCTATCTCTCTCTGAATGACCTTCTTGATCCAAATCAGTCAGGTTTCAAGACTAGTCATTCAACTGAGACTGCTCTCCTCTGTATCACGGAGGCGCTCCGCACTGCTAAAGCTAACTCTCTCTCCTCTGCTCTCATCCTTCTAGATCTATCGGCTGCCTTCGATACTGTGAACCATCAGATCCTCCTCTCCACCCTCTCCGAGTTGGGCATCTCCGGCGCGGCCCACGCTTGGATTGCGTCCTACCTGACAGGTCGCTCCTACCAGGTGGCGTGGCGAGAATCTGTCTCCTCACCACGCGCTCTCACCACTGGTGTCCCCCAGGGCTCTGTTCTTGGCCCTCTCCTATTCTCGCTATACACCAAGTCACTTGGCTCTGTCATAACCTCACATGGTCTCTCTTATCATTGCTATGCAGACGACACACAATTAATCTTCTCCTTTCCCCCTTCTGATGACCAGGTGGCGAATCGCATCTCTGCATGTCTGGCAGACATATCAGTGTGGATGACGGATCACCACCTCAAGCTGAACCTCGGCAAGACGGAGCTGCTCTTCCTCCCGGGGAAGGACTGCCCGTTCCATGATCTCGCCATCACGGTTGACAACTCCACTGTGTCCTCCTCCCAGAGCGCCAAGAACCTTGGCGTGATCCTGGACAACACCCTGTCGTTCTCAACCAACATCAAGGCGGTGGCCCGTTCCTGTAGGTTCATGCTCTACAACATCCGCAGAGTACGACCCTGCCTCACACAGGAAGCGGCGCAGGTCCTAATCCAGGCACTTGTCATCTCCCGTCTGGATTACTGCAACTCGCTGTTGGCTGGGCTCCCTGCCTGTGCCATTAAACCCCTTCAACTCATCCAGAACGCCGCAGCCCATCTGGTGTTCAACCTTCCCAAGTTCTCTCACGTCACCCCGCTCCTCCGTTCTCTCCACTGGCTTCCAGTTGAAGCTCGCATCCGCTACAAGACCATGGTGCTTGCCTACGGAGCTGTGAGGGGAACGGCACCTCAGTACCTCCAGGCTCTGATCAGGCCCTACACCCAAACAAGGGCACTGCGTTCATCCACCTCTGGCCTGCTCGCCTCCCTACCACTGAGGAAGTACAGCTCCCGCTCAGCCCAGTCAAAACTGTTCGCTGCCCTGGCCCCCCCAGTGGTGGAACCAACTCCCTCACGACGTCAGGACAGCGGAGTCAATCACCACCTTCCGGAGACACCTGAAACCCCACCTCTTTAAGGAATACCTAGGATAGGATAAGTAATCCCTCTCACCCCCCCCCCCCTAAGTTTTAGATGCACTATTGTAAAGTGACTGTTCCACTGGATGTCATAAGGTGAATGCACCAATTTGTAAGTCGCTCTGGATAAGAGCGTCTGCTAAATGACTTAAATGTAAATGTAAATGTAGAAAGTCAGGGCACCACGAAATAATTTTTATAGAGCTGTTATCTTCTGAATAAACTCTTAAAGACCTGGTAATCTTTTACGTCAATAGCAGTCAATATTTAATCGTCACCTTATTTAGTCTCATCTGAATGTTGTACATATCTTACATTTACATTTACATTTAAGTCATTTAGCAGACGTTCTTATCCAGAGCGACTTACAAATTGGTGCATTCACCTTATGACATCCAGTGGAACAGTCACTTTACAATAGTGCATCTAAAACTTAGGGGGGGGGGGGTGAGAGGGATTACTTATCCTATCCTAGGTATTCCTTAAAGAGGTGGGGTTTCAGGTGTCTCCGGAAGGTGGTGATTGACTCCGCTGTCCTGACGTCGTGAGGGAGTTGGTTCCACCACTGGGGGGGCCAGGGCAGCGAACAGTTTTGACTGGGCTGAGCGGGAGCTGTACTTCCTCAGTGGTAGGGAGGCGAGCAGGCCAGAGGTGGATGAACGCAGTGCCCTTGTTTGGGTGTAGGGCCTGATCAGAGCCTGGAGGTACTGAGGTGCCGTTCCCCTCACAGCTCCGTAGGCAAGCACCATGGTCTTGTAGCGGATGCGAGCTTCAACTGGAAGCCAGTGGAGAGAACGGAGGAGCGGGGTGACGTGAGAGAACTTGGGAAGGTTGAACACCAGACGGGCTGCGGCGTTCTGGATGAGTTGAAGGGGTTTAATGGCACAGGCAGGGAGCCCAGCCAACAGCGAGTTGCAGTAATCCAGACGGGAGATGACAAGTGCCTGGATTAGGACCTGCGCCGCTTCCTGTGTGAGGCAGGGTCGTACTCTGCGGATGTTGTAGAGCATGAACCTACAGGAACGGGCCACCGCCTTGATGTTGGTTGAGAACGACAGGGTGTTGTCCAGGATCACGCCAAGGTTCTTGGCGCTCTGGGAGGAGGACACAGTGGAGTTGTCAACCGTGATGGCGAGATCATGGAACGGGCAGTCCTTCCCCGGGAGGAAGAGCAGCTCCGTCTTGCCGAGGTTCAGCTTGAGGTGGTGATCCGTCATCCACACTGATATGTCTGCCAGACATGCAGAGATGCGATTCGCCACCTGGTCATCAGAAGGGGGAAAGGAGAAGATTAATTGTGTGTCGTCTGCATAGCAATGATAAGAGAGACCATGTGAGGTTATGACAGAGCCAAGTGACTTGGTGTATAGCGAGAATAGGAGAGGGCCAAGAACAGAGCCCTGGGGGACACCAGTGGTGAGAGCGCGTGGTGAGGAGACAGATTCTCGCCACGCCACCTGGTAGGAGCGACCTGTCAGGTAGGACGCAATCCAAGCGTGGGCCGCGCCGGAGATGCCCAACTCGGAGAGGGTGGAGAGGAGGATCTGATGGTTCACAGTATCGAAGGCAGCCGATAGATCTAGAAGGATGAGAGCAGAGGAGAGAGAGTTAGCTTTAGCAGTGCGGAGCGCCTCCGTGATACAGAGGAGAGCAGTCTCAGTTGAATGACTAGTCTTGAAACCTGACTGATTTGGATCAAGAAGGTCATTCAGAGAGAGATAGCGGGAGAGCTGGCCAAGGACGGCACGTTCAAGAGTTTTGGAGAGAAAAGAAAGAAGGGATACTGGTCTGTAATTGTTGACATCGGAGGGATCGAGTGTAGGTTTTTTCAGAAGGGGTGCAACTCTCGCTCTCTTGAAGACGGAAGGGACGTAGCCAGCGGTCAGGGATGAGTTGATGAGCGAGGTGAGGTAAGGGAGAAGGTCTCCGGAAATGGTCTGGAGAAGAGAGGAGGGGATAGGGTCAAGCGGGCAGGTTGTTGGGCGGCCGGCCGTCACAAGACGCGAGATTTCATCTGGAGAGAGAGGGGAGAAAGAGGTCAGAGCACAGGGTAGGGCAGTGTGAGCAGAACCAGCGGTGTCGTTTGACTTAGCAAACGAGGATCGGATGTCGTCGACCTTCTTTTCAAAATGGTTGACGAAGTCATCTGCAGAGAGGGAGGAGGGGGGAGGGGAGGAGGATTCAGGAGGGAGGAGAAGGTGGCAAAGAGCTTCCTAGGGTTAGAGGCAGATGCTTGGAATTTAGCGTGGTAGAAAGTGGCTTTAGCAGCAGAGACAGAGGAGGAAAATGTAGAGAGGAGGGAGTGAAAGGATGCCAGGTCCGCAGGGAGGCGAGTTTTCCTCCATTTCCGCTCGGCTGCCCGGAGCCCTGTTCTGTGAGCTCGCAATGAGTCATCGAGCCACGGAGCGGGAGGGGAGGACCGAGCCGGCCTGGAGGATAGGGGACATAGAGAGTCAAGGGATGCAGAGAGGGAGGAGAGGAGAGTTGAGGAGGCAGAATCAGGAGATAGGTGGGAGAAGGTTTGAGCGGAGGGAAGAGATGATAGGATGGAAGAGGAGAGAGTAGCGGGGGAGAGAGAGCGAAGGTTGCGACGGCGCGATACCATCCGAGTAGGGGCAGTGTGGGAGGTGTTGGATGAGAGCGAGAGGGAAAAGGATACAAGGCAGTGGTCGGAGACTTGGAGGGGAGTTGCAATGAGGTTAGTGGAAGAACAGCATCTAGTAAAGATGAGGTCGAGCGTATTGCCTGCCTTGTGAGTAGGGGGGAAGGTGAGAGGGTGAGGTCAAAAGAGGAGAGGAGTGGAAAGAAGGAGGCAGAGAGGAAAGAGTCAAAGGTAGACGTGGGGAGGTTAAAGTCGCCCAGAACTGTGAGAGGTGAGCCGTCCTCAGGAAAGGAGCTTATCAAGGCATCAAGTTCATTGATGAACTCTCCGAGGGAACCTGGAGGGCGATAAATGATAAGGATGTTAAGCTTGAAAGGGCTAGTAACTGTGACAGCATGGAATTCAAAGGAGGCGATAGACAGATGGGTAAGGGGAGAAAGAGAGAATGACCACTTGGGAGAGATGAGGATCCCGGTGCCACCACCCCGCTGACCAGACGCTCTCGGGGTGTGCGAGAACACGTGGGCGGACGAAGAGAGAGCAGTAGGAGTAGCAGTGTTGTCTGTGGTGATCCATGTTTCCGTCAGTCCCAAGAAGTCGAGGGACTGGAGGGAGGCATAGGCTGAGATGAACTCTGCCTTGTTGACCGCAGATTGGCAGTTCCAGAGGCTACCGGAGACCTGGAACTCCACGTGGGTCGTGCGCGCTGGGACCACCAGAGTAGGGTGGCCGCGGCCACGCGGTGTGGAGCGTTTGTATGGTCTGTGCAGAGAGGAGAGAACAGGGATAAACAGACACATAGTTGACAGGCTACAGAAGAGGCTACGCTAATGCAAAGGAGATTGGAATGACAAGTGGACTACACGTCTCGAATGTTCAGAAAGTTAAGCTACGTAGCAAGAATCTTATTGACTAAAATGATTAAAATGATACAGTACTGCTGAAGTAGGCCAGCTGGCAGTGGGTGCGTTGTTGACACTACACTAATCAAGTCGTTCCGTTGAGTGTAATAGTTTCTGCAGTGTTGCTATTCGGGGGCTAGCTGGCTAGCTAGCAGTGTTGTTTACGTTACGTTGCGTTAAAAGAACGACAATAGCTGGCTAGCGAACCTAGAAAATCGCTCTAGGCTACACAATTATCTTTGATACAAAGACGGCTATGTAGCTAGCTATGTAGCTAGCTACGATCAAACAAATCAAACCGTTGTACTGTAATGAAATGAAAATGTGATACTACCTGTGAATGCGACCGGGTTGTTGAGTTCTATACAGAAGACGTTGGCTAGCTAGCAGAGTCACCTACGTTAAGGACGACAAATAGCTGGCTAGCTAACCTCGGTAAATTAAGATAATCACTCTAAGACTACACACTCTAAACCTAAACAACACAATTATCTTGGATACGATGATACGAAGACAGCAAAGACAGCTATGTAGCTAGCTAACACTACACTAATCAAGTCGTTCAGTTGAGTGTAATAGTTTCTCCAGTGCAGCTAATCAGTGGACGTTAGCTAGCTGGCTAGTGAAGACTACGTTAGGACGGCGAAATACGATAATTACGCAATTATCTTTGATACAAAGACGGCTATGTAGCTAGCTGAGAAGAAATTGCTAAGATTAGACAAATCAAACCGTTGTGCTATAATGAAATATAATGAAAAAGTTATACTACCCGCGGGAGCGAAGTGCAGATGCGACCACTCGCTCCAACCAGAACCGGAATCTTCACGAACCCTGGCTAACAAGTTGAATCAGCAATACAAAATTTGGTTTAATTATTTATTTACTAAATACCTAAATAATCACACAGAATTACATCTCCAAAGAATGGATCATACATTGATTACAAATGATGTCATAAAGGAAAACGGACGGAACAGGTATGACAGCTGGTTACACAAAGAAAGGGTGTTGGGTTTGAGTGAAAGAGCGGGAAGACTGAGGAGCAAAAAGGTTTTGTGTCTCTATCAGCCCGTAGATCGTAAATACAGTATCTTATGCATTCTAAATACCTGCCCATTTGAAAAAGGAAAATGCAATAAATGTTTACTCTGAGCTGCGCATCGGTAGATTGGTCGTAGATAGAAGGCGGGGTGGTCCAGCATGGATCTCAGGTCCTCTGAAGAATGTCTAGTGGTGAGCTGGAGCGTGGTAAAGTGAATACTCTGTCTGTCCTCTCCTAGCCCACGTTTATCGGGCGGAGAGGGTATCACTTCTTTAGTGAGTAAGAGTTCAAAGTTGCCATACTTTTAAGCTCATGCTATATTCTGGTTGGTATAGTCGAAATTCATCCTTTCGGCCTGTTGACCATTATCTTCACGTTGAAATACGATGCTAATTTCTTTATGTTCTTGTCGTTCAACCAGAGCTCACGCCGAGGTTGGCTTAGTTCTGTAGGTGCACTTTGTCCTTTCAACGTGGGGTCCGCACGTCCTTGGAACAGGAAGTTGAATTTTCGTCAACGGGTGTATATAGTGGTGTCAAGCAAGCTGCTCCCACAACAGCTCGATAGGATTGAGATCCGGTGACTGTGCTGGCCACTCCTCTGTTTGCTTTTTATTGGCCAGTCTGAGATATGGCTTTTTCTTTGCAACTCTGCCTAGAAGGCCAGCATCGCGGAGTCGCATCTTCACTGTTGACGTTGAGACTGGTGTTTTGCGGGTACAATTTTATGAAGCTGCCAGTTGAGGACATGTGAGGTTGTCTGTTTCTCAAACTAGACACTCTAATGTACTTGTCCTCTTGCTCAGTTGTGCACCAGGGCCTCCCACTCCTCTTTCTATTCAATTAGTCTTTTAAAATTATAAACTTGGAGTAGCTAACACAACGTCCCATTGGAACACAGGAGTGATGGTTGCTGATAATGGGCATCTGTACGCCTACAGTTGAAGTCGGATGTTTACATACGCCTTAGCCAAATACATTTCAACTCAGTTTTTCACTATTTCTAACATTTAATCCTAGTAAAAATTCTCTGTTTTAGGTCAGTTAGGATCACCACTTCATATTAATTAGTGGTCCTTCTGTAGCTCAGTTGGTAGAGCATGGCGCTTGTAACTCCAGGGTAGTGGGTTCGATTCCCGGGACCACCAATATGTAGAATGTATGCACACATGACTGTAAGTCGCTTTGGATAAAAGCGTCTGTTAAATGGCATATATTATTATTATTAAGAATGTGAAATGTCAGAATAATAGTAGAGAGATATTTATTTAAGCTTTTCATTCTTTCATCACATTCCCAGTGGGTCAGAAGTTTACATACACTCAATTAGTATTTGGTAGCATTGAATTTAAATTGTTTAACTTGGGTCAAATGTTTTGGGTAGCCTTCCACAAGCATCCCACAATAAGTTGGGTGAATTTTGGCCCATTCCTCCTGACAGAGCTTGTGTAACTGAGTCAGGTTTGTAGGCCTCCTTGCTCGCACATGCTTTTTCAGTTCTGCCCACAAATTGTCTATGGGATTGAGGTCAGGGCTTTGTGATGGCCACTCCAATACCTTGACTTTGTTGTCTTTAAGCAATTCTGCTTGGAAAATATGCTTGGCGTCATTGTCCATTTGGAAGACCCATTTGCGACCAAGCTTTAACTTCCTAACTGATGCCTTGAGATGTTGCTTCAATATATCCACATAATTTTCCTGCCTCATGAAGCAATCTATTTTGTGAAGTGCACCAGTCCTTCCTGCAGCAAAGCACCCCCACAACATGATGCTGCAACCCCCGTGCTTCACAGTTGGGATGGTGTTCTTCAGGCTTGCAAGCCTCCCTCTTTTTCCTCCAAACATAACGATGGTCATTATGACCAAACAGTTCTATTTTTGTTTCATCAGACCAGAGGACATTTCTCCAAAAAGTATGATCTTTTTCCCCATGCAGTTGCAAACGGTAGTCTGGCTTTTTTATGAACGTTTTGGAGCAGTGGCTTCTTCCTTGCTGAGCGGCCGTTCGGGTTATGTCAATATAGGACTTTTTTTACTGTATATATAGATAATTTTGTACCCGCTTCCTCCAGCATCTTCACAAGGTTCTTTGCTGTTGTTCTGGGATCGATTTGCACTTTTCGCACCAAAGTACGGTCATCTCTAGGAGACCGAACGCATCTCCTTCCTGAGCTTTGTAAGTCGCTCTGGATAAGAGCGTCTGCTAAATGACTTAAATGTAAATGTAAATGTGAGCTGTATTTTTTTATTTCACCTTTATTTAACCAGGTAGGCAAGTTGAGAATAAGTTCTCATTTAATATTGTGACCTGGCCAAGATAAAGCAAAGCAGTTCGACACATACAACCACACAGAGTTACACATGGAGTAAAACAAACATACAGTCAATAATACAGTAGAAAAATAAGTCTATATACAATGTGAGCAAATGAGGTGAGATATTGGAGGTAAAGGCAAAAAAAGGCCATGGTGGCAAAGTAAATACAATATAGCAAGTAAAACACTGGAATGGTAGATGTGCAGTGGAAGAATGTGCAAGGTAGAGATATAAATAATGGGGTGCAAAGGAGCAAAATAAATACATACAGTAGAGGGAGAGGTAGTTGTTTGGGCTAAATTATAGATGGGCTATGTACAGGTGCAGTAATCTGTGAGCTGCTCTGACAGCTGTTGCTTAAATCTAGTGAGGGAGATAAGTGTTTTTGTAGTTCATTCCAGTCATTGGCAGCAGAGAACTGGAAGGAGAGGTGGAAGGAAGAATTGGAAGAATTGGTTTTGGGGGTGACCAGAGAGATATACCTGCAGGAGCGCGTGCTACAGGTTGGTGCTGCTATGGTGACCAGTGAGCTGAGATAAGGGGGGACTTTACCTAGCAGGGTCTTGTAGATGACCTGGAGCCAGTGGGTTTGGCGACGAGTATGAAGCGAGGGCCATGACGACTGCGTGGTCCCATGGTGTTTATACTTGCGTACTATTGTTTGTACAGATGAACATGGTACCTACAGGCGTTTGGAAATTGCTCACAAGGATGAACCAGACTTGTGGAGGTCTACAAGTCTTGGCTGATTTCTTTTGATTTTCTCATGATGCCAAGCAGAGAGGCACTGAGTTTTAAGGTAGGCCTTGAAATACATCCACAGGTACACCTCCAATTGACTCCAAATGATGTCAATTAGCCTATCAGAAGCTTCTAAAGCCATGACATCTTTTTCTGGAATTTTCCAAGCTGTTTAACCTTTTTGGGATAGGGGGCATCATTTTCACTTTTGGATGAATAGCGTGCCCAGAGTGAACTGCCTCCTACTCTGTCCCAGATGCTAATATATGCATATTATTATTAGTATTGGATAGAAAACACTCTGAAGGTACTACAACTGTTTGAATGATGTCTGTGAGTATAACAGAACTCATATGACAGGCGAAAACCTGAGAAAGATCCAACCAGGAAGTGGGACATCTGAGGTTTGTAGTTGTTCAAAGCTTTTCCTACCGAATACATATTGAGATATGGATAAAGTTGCACTTCCTACGGCTTCCACTAGATGTCAACCATCTTTAGAAACTTGAATGAGGATTCTACTATAAAGGAGGGGCTCATGAGACCTCTTTGAGTCAGTGGTCTGACAGAGTGCCTTGGTCTCATGACGCGTGCTCCCGACAGAGTTACCTCTCGTTCCAGTGCTTTTCTGAAGACAAAGGAATTCTCCATTTGGAACATTATTGATATTTTATGTTAAAAACATCCTAAATATTGATTCCATACATCGTTTGACATTTTTGTAAAGGACTGTAATGGAACTTTTAGAGTTTTTGTCTGGATGAAGTGCCTGCGCCTCATGAAGATGGATTGCTGGGCTGATCACGCTAACAAGTGGCTATTTGGACATAAATGACTGACTTTATGGAACTTTATTGAACAAATCAGTCATTTATTGTCAACCTGGGATTCCTGTGAGTGCCTTCTGATGAGGATCATCAAAGGTAAGTGAATATTTATGGTGTTGTTTCTAACTTTGTTGACTCCAAAATGATCAGATATTCCTCTGGCTGTTTTGGGTTCTGAGCGCCGTTCTCAGATTATGCTTTTTCCGTAAAGTTTTTTTGAAATCTGACACAGCGGTTGCATTAAGGAGAAGTCAATCTTGAATTATGTGAATAACACTTGTATCTTTTATCATTGTTTATTATGAGTATTTCTGCAAAATCACCAGATGTTTTGGAATCAAAACATTACTGCACGTAAGGCACCAATGTAAACTGAGATTTTTGATATAAATATGCACATTATAGAACAAAACATACATGTATTGTGTAACATGATGTCCTATGAGTGTCATCTGATGAAGATCATCAAAGGTTAGTGATTCATTTTATCTACATTTCTGCTTTTTGTGACTCCTATCTTTGGCTGGAAAAATGGCTGTGGTTTTTTGACTTGGCTATGACCTAACATAATCATATGTTGTGCTTTAGCTGTAAAGCATTTTTTAAATTGCACACGATGGGTAGATTAACAAGATGTTTATCTTTCATTTGCTGTATTGGACTTGTGAATGTGTGAAAGTTACATATTTCTGAAAAATATTTTTGAATTTCGCTCGCTGGCTTTTCAGCGGAATGTTGTCGAGGAACCCCTGCGCTAGAAAGGTCAACTTAGTTTCTGTAAACTTTTGGAAAAATGACTTGTTTCATGCACAAAGTAGATGTCCTAACCGACTTGCCAAAACTATAACAAGAAATTTGTGGAGTGATTGAAAAACATTTTAATGACTACAACCTAAGTGCAGTTGTGAACAAAGGTTTTGAGAATGACACAAATATTAATTTTCACAAAGTCTGCTGCCTCAGTCTGTATGCTGGCAATTTGCATATACTCCGGAATGTTATGAAGAGTGATCAGATGAATTGCAATTAATTGCAAAGTCCCTCTTTGCCATGTAAATGAACTGATTCCCCAAAAAACATTTCCACTGCATTTCAGCCCTGCCACAAAAGACCAGCTGACATCATGTCAGTGAGTCTCTCGTTAACACAGGTGTGAGTGTTAATGAGGACAAGGCTGGAGATCACTCTGTCATGCTGATTGAGTTTGAATAACAGACTGGAAGCTTCAAAAGGAGGGTGGTGCTTGGAATCATTGTTCTTCCTCTGTCAACCATGGTTACCTACAAGGAAACACGTGCCTTCGTTATTGCTTTGCACAAAAATGGCTTCACACGCAAGGATATTGATGCCAGTAAGATTTCACCTAAATCAACCATTTATTGGATCACCAAGAACTTCAAGGAGAGCGTGTCATGTTTTGTCATTGGTTATCATGTCTTGTCTCTGTGCTTCCCTTCTATTCGTTTCCCTCTGCTGGTCTTATTAGGTTCTTTCCCTCTTTCTATCCCTCTCTCCCCCTCCCTCTCTCCCTCTCTCGCTCTCTCTCTCTATCGTCCCGTTCCTGCTCCCAGCTGTTCCTCATTCTCCTAACTACCTCATTTACTCTTTTCACACCTGTCCCCTATTTTGCCCTCTGATTAGAGCCCCTATTTCTCCCTCTGTTTTCCGCTTCTGTCCTTGTCGGATCCTTGTATGATGTTCGCTGTTCTGTGTCCTTGTTTCGCCCTGTCGTGTTTTACCTTCTTCAGATGCTGCGTGTGAGCAGCTGTCTATGTCAGCTACGGCCGGTGCCTTCCCGAAGCGACCTGCAGTCTGTGGTCGAGTCTCCAGTCATTCCTCTCTACTGACGAGTGGATTTCAGTTTTCCTGTTTTTGCTTTCACCAAGATAATATCCAGGAATATCACTTTTGTCTAAGACTGGAATAAAGACTCTGTTTTCGTTAAGTCGCTTTTGGGTCCTCATTCACCTGCATTACAGAGCGGTTCAATTGTTGTGAAGAAGGCTTCAGGGCGCCCAAGAAAGTCCAGCATGCGCCAGGACCGTTTCCTAAAGTTGATTCAGCTGCGGGATCGGGGCACCACCAGTAAAGAGCTTGCTCAGGAATGGCAGCAGGCAGGTGTGAGTGCATCTGCACGCACAGTGAGGCGAAGACTTTTGGAGGATGGCCTGTTGTTAAGAAGGGCAGCAAAGAAGCCACTTCTCTCCAGGAAAAACATCAGGGACAGACTGATATTCTGCAAAAGGTACAGAATGGTACCAACTCATCCTCAGAGAGCAACTTCTCCCAACCTTCCAGGAACAGTTTGGTAACAGTTGATGGAGCACCTTGCCATAAGGCAAAAGTGATAACTAAGTGTCTCGGGGAACAAAACATAGACGTTTCGGGTCCATGGCCAGGAAACTCCCCAGACCTTAATCCCATTAAGAACTTGTGGTCAATCCTCAAGAGGCGGGTGGACAAACAAAAACCCACAATGCCTGACAAACTCCAAGCGTTGATTATGTAAGAATGGGCTGATCAGTCAGGATGTGGCCCAGAAGTTAGTTGACAGCATGCCAGGGCAGATTGCAGGTCTTGAAAAAGATGGGTCAACACTGCAAATATTGACTCTTTGCATCAACTTCATGTAATTGTCAATAGAAGCCTAAATGAATTGTATTTATACCTCAGTATTCCATAGTAACATCTGACAAAAATATATAAAGACACTGAAGCAGCAAACTTTGTGTAAATTAATATTTGTGTCATTCTCAAAACTTTTGGCCACAACTGTAGATAGTCCATTAAAAATCACCCGTTTCCAGCAACAATAGTCATTTACAACATTTAACAATGTCTACACTGTATTTCTGATCAATTTTATGTTATTTTAATGGACCAAAAATTAGCTTTTCTTTCAAAAACAAGGACATTTCTAGGTGACCTCCTTGTGTGTATATATATATATATATATATATATATATATATATATATATATATATATATATATATATATATATATATATATATATATATATATATATATATATATATATTTTATATCACCACCTTTATGGGTTCTTCACTATTTCACCATTATACATATTTAATACTTTCTTATGTTTTTATGTTATTTTAATGGACCAAAAATTAGCTTTTCTTTCAAAAACAAGGACATTTCTAGGTGACCTCCTTGTGTGTGTATATATATATATATATATATATTTTATATCACCACCTTTATGGGTTCTTCACTATTTCACCATTATACATATTTAATACTTTCTTTACTTTTCCTCAGGTAACCATATCCAATTCATCCTAAACACTGTATGTTTTTCTACTGGTCTTTAAGTATCCTGTACACTGACCTTTACCTGTATATTTTCTACCAGTCCTACCATTTCATATTCTATATACAGTATATTCATACTGTGGCCTTCTTCTGTGGTGACAGAACAGGTTGATCAAAGGGGTGTACCCCGCCAGCCCTTCCTTCTGGCTGTTTGATGTCATAGCAATCCTGGCCACCATGTGCATGTGCTCTGTCCCCTCTGAAGGATTCAAATTGTCCCCCACCATTGATTATGTTGTTATTAGTTTGCTAACGTGCCATTTTAATTATGCTCACTGTATAGCTGAATATTGAGGCCTCTGTCTGTGTCTAGCTCTCTGCCAAAACCTGCAGCCCCATGTCTGTGAGAGAAGGTGAGAAAAGGCACTTTTCTCTGAAACAAGGGCAGATTTGCATGCCACTGAGACAGGTTCTCAGAAACCTTGTGTTAAGAATAACTTGTTCTTTTAGCTGTTCATGCAGGATTTGACATGAGATCATACCATAAGGTGTGATCTCGGGTATATAAGATGCTGTCTTTTGTAATGGGTAGAACTCAGGAGAATTATCAGTATGTTTGATCTTTGACTTCTGTCTACAGCTGTATTCTAATTAAAATATCTTAATTTTATATATGCACATTTTGAGTGTTCCTTATTTGTTAAGTAAATAACGGAGCCCAGAAAAGTGGAACCAACACCTTGCCAAAATCCAGGTGCACCTGCCCTTCAGGTAACTAGCTATATCACTCACTACCTCTGCCTGTGAGGTAGTAACTACATCATACACTGTACTAAGGAGGAAGATTAGGAAGGAAGAGGCAAGTAGGGGGGAGGGAGTGAGATGGGGGAGGGGGGGATAGTCACTTTGTGTAGTAGATGGTATACATATTGATTGACTGACTGACTGACTACAGATCATGTTAACTACATCTTACTATAAAATCATATAATATAAAATATTCCCTCTGCATGGCAATCAAACAAGCTAAGCGTCAGTATAGAGACAAAGTAGAGTCGCAATTCAACGGCTCAGACACAAGAGGTATGTGGCAGGGTCTACAGTCAATCACGGAATACAAAATGAAAACCAGCCCCGTCGCGGACCAGGATGTCTTGCTCCCAGACAAACTAGATACATGTTTTGCTCGCTTTGAGGACAATACAGTGCCACTGACGCCGCCCTCTACCAAAACCTGTGGACTCTCCTTCACTGCAGCCGACGTGAGTAAAACATTTAAATGTGTTAACCCTCGCAAGACTGCAGGCCCAGACGGCATCCCCAACCGCGTCTTCAGAGCATGCGCAGACCAGCTGGCTGGTGTGTTTATGGACATATTCAATCAATCCTTATCACAGTCTGCTGTTCCCACATGCTTCAAGAGGGCCACCATTGTTCCTGTTCCCAAGAAAGCTAAGGTAACTGAGCTAAACGACTACCGTCCCGTAGCACTCACTTCCGTCATCATGAAGTGCTTTGAGAGACTAGTCAAGGACCATATCACCTCCATCCTACCTGACACCCTAGATCCACTCCCATTTACTTTACCGCCCCAATAGGTCCACAGACGACGCATGTTTATGTTTTATCTGTCGGCCGCACTCAGGCTCTGTGTGTAGTTAATCCGACCCTCTCTGCCTAGTCAACGCCATTTTACCTGCTGTTGTTGTGCTAGCTGATTAGCTGTTGTTGTCTCACCTACTGTTTTAGCTAGCTCTCCCAATCAACACCTGTGATTACTGTATGCCTTGTTTTAGTTTTACAATGGAGCCCCTAGGTCCACTCTTCATACCCCTGATACCTCCCTTTTCCCACCTCCCACACATGCGGTGACCTCACCCATTACAACCAGCATGTCCAGAGATACAACCTCTCTTATCATCACCCAGTGCCTGGGCTTACTTCCGCTGTACCCGCACCCCACCATACCCCTGTCTGCGCATTATGCCCTGAATATATTCTACCATGCCCAGAAATCTGCTCCTTTTATTCTTTGTCCCCAACGCTCTAGGCGACCAGTTTTGAAAGCCTTTAGCCGCACCCTCATACTACTCCTCCTCTGTTCCGCGGGTGATGTGGAGGTAAACCCAGGCCCTGCATGTCCCCAGGCACCCTCATTTGTTGACTTCTGTGATCGAAAAAGCCTTGGTTTCATGCATGTCAACATCAGAAGCCTCCTCCCTAAGTTTGTTTTACTCACTGCTTTAGCACACTCTGCTAACCCTGATGTCCTTGCTGTGTCTGAATCCTGGCTCAGGAAGGCCACCAAAAATGCTGAGATTTCCATACCCAACTATAACATTTTCCGTCAAGATAGAACTGCCAAAGGGGGAGGAGTTGCAGTCTACTGCAGAGATAGCCTGCAAAGTAATGTCATACTTTCCAGGTCCATACCCAAACAGTTCGAACTAATAATAAAAAAAATTACTCTCTCCAGAAATAAGTCTCTCACTGTTGCCGCCTGCTTACAGACCCCCCTCAGCTCACAGCTGTGCCCTGGACACCATTTGTGAATTGATCGCCCCCCATCTAGCTTCAGAGTTTGTTCTGTTAGGTGACCTAAACTGGGATATGCTTAACACCCCCACAACAGTCCTACAATCTAAGCTAGATGCCCTCAATCTCACACAAATCATCAAGAAACCCACCAGGTACAACACTAAATCTGTAAACAAGGGCACCCTCATAGATGTCATCCTGACCAGCTGGCCCTCCAAATACACCTCCGCTGTCTTCAACCAGGATCTCAACGATCACTGCCTCATCGCCTGTATCCGCTATGGATCCGCAGTCAAACAACCACCCCTCATCACTGTCAGACGCTTCCTAAAACACTTCTGTGAGCATGCCTTACTAATCGACATGGCCCGGGTATCCTGGAAGGATATTGACCTCATCCCGTCAGTTGAGGATGCCTGGTCATTCTTTAAAAGTAACTTCCTCACCATTTTAGATAAGCATGCTCCGTTCAAAAAATGCAGAACTAAGAAGAGATAAAGCCCTTGGTTCACTCCAGACCTGACTGCCCTCGGCCAGCACAGAAACATCATGTGGCGGACTGCAATAGCATCGAATAGTCCCCACGATATGCAACTGTTCAGGGAAGTCAGGAACGAATACACGCAGTCAGTCAGGAAAGCAAAGGCCAGCTTCTTCAGGCAGAAATTTGCATCCTGTAGCTCTAACTCCAAACAGTTCTGGGACACTGTGAAGTCCATGAAGAACAAGATCACTTCCTCTCAGCTGCCCACTGCACTGAGGCTAGGTAACACGGTCACCACCGATAAATCCATGATTATCGAAAACTTCAATAAGCATTTCTCAAAGGCCTTCCTCCTGGCTACTCCAACGTCGGCCAACAGCTCCCCCCCCCCCCCCGCAGCTACTCGCCCAAGCCTCTCCAGGTTCTCCTTTACCCAAATCCAGATAGCAGATGTTCTGAAAGAGCTACAAAACCTGGACCCGTACAAATCAGCTGGGCTTGACAATCTGGACCCTCTATTTCTGAAACTATCCGCCGCCATTGTCGCAACCCCTATTACCAGCCTGTTCAACCTCTTTCATATCGTCTGAGATCCCCAAGGATTGTAAAGCTGCCGCAGTCATCCCTCTCTTCAAAGGGGAAGAAATCCTGGACCCAAACTGTTACAGACCTATATCCATCCTGCCCTGCCTATCTAAGGTCTTCGAAATCCAAGTCAAAAAACAGGTCACTGACCATCTCGAATCCCACCGTACCTTCTCCGCTGTGCAATCTGGTTTCCGAGCCGGTCACGGGTGCACCTCAGCCACGCTCAAGGTACTAAACGATATCATTAACCGCCATCGATAAAAGACAGTACTGTGCAGCCGTCTTCATCGACCTTGCCAAGGCTTTCGACTCTGTCAATCACCATATTCTTATCGGCAGACTCAGTAGCCTCGGTTTTTCTGATGACTGCCATGCCTGGATCACCAACTACTTTGCAGACAGAGTTCAGTGTGTCAAATCGGAGGGCATGCTGTCCGGTCCTCTGGCAGTCTCTATGGCGTGCCACAGGGTTCAATTCTCGGGCCGACTCTTTTCTCTGTATATATCAATGATGTTGCTCTTGCTGCGGGCGATTCCCTGATCCAACTCTACACAGACGACACAATTCTGTATACTTCCGGCCCGTCCTTGGACACTGTGCTATCTAACCTCCAAACGTGCTTCAATGCCATACAACACTCCTTCGGTGGCCTCCAACTGCTCTTAAACGCTAGTAAAACCAAATGCATGCTTTTCAACCATTCGCTGTCTGCACCCGCACGCCCGACTAGCATCACCACCCTGGATGGTTCCGACCTAGAATATGTGGACATCTATAAGTACCTTGGTGTCTGGCTAGACTGTAAACTCTCCTTCCAGACTAATATCAAACATCTCCAATCTAAAATCAAATCTAGAGTCTGCTTTCTATTCCGCAACAAAGCCTCCTTCACTCACACCGCCAAACTTACCCTAGTAAAACTGACTATCCTACCGATCCTCGACTTCGGCGATGTCATCTACAAAATAGCTTCCAATACTCTACTCAGCAAACTGGATGCAGTTTATCACAGTGCCATCCGTTTTGTTACTAAAGCACCTTATACCACCCACCACTGCGACCTGTATGCTCTAGTCGGCTGGCCCTCGCTACATATTCGTCGCCAGACCCACTGGCTCCAGGTCATCTACAAGTCCATGCTAGGTAAAGCTCCGCCTTATCTCAGTTCACTGGTCACGATGGCAACACCCACCCGTAGCGCGCGCTCCAGCAGGTGTATCTCACTGATCATCCCTAAAGCCAACACCTCATTTGGCCGCCTTTCGTTCCAGTTCTCTGCTGCCTGTGACTGGAACGAATTGCAAAAATCGCTGAAGTTGGAGACTATTATCTCCCTCACCAACTTCAAACATCTGCTATCTGAGCAGCTAACCGATCGCTGCAGCTGTACATAGTCCATCGGTAAATAGCCCTAACCAATTTTACCTACCTCATCCCCATACTTTTTATATTTATTTACTTTTCTGCTCTTTTGCACACCAATATCTCTACCTGTACATGACCATCTGATCATTTATCACTCCAGTGTTAATCTGCAAAATTGTAATTATTCGCCTACCTCCTCATGCCTTTTGCACACAATGTATATAGACTCTCTTTTTTTCTACTGTGTTATTGACTTGTTAATTGTTTACTCCATGTGTAACTCTGTGTTGTCTGTTCACACTGCTATTCTTTATCTTGGCCAGGTCGCAGTTGCAAATGAGAACTTGTTCTCAACTAGCCTACCTGGTTAAATAAATGTGAGAAAAAAAAGAACACACTGCACACTGTCCTAACCCATCTGGACAAGAGGAATACCTATGGGAAAATGCTGTTCATCGACTACAGCTCAGCATTTAACACCATAGTACTCTCCAAACTCATCATCAAGCTCGAGACCCTGGGTCTCGACCCCGCCCTGTGCAACTGGGTACTGGACTTCCTGACGGGCTGCCCCCAGGTGGTGAGGGTAGGTAAAAACATCTCCACCCCGCTGATCCTCAACACTGGGGCACCACAAGTGTGCGTTCTGAGCCCTCTCCTGTACTCCCTGTTCACCCACGACTGCGCGGCCATGCACGCCTCCAACTCAATCATCATGTTTGCGGACGACACTACAGTGGTAGGCTTGATTACCAACAACGACGAGACGGCCTACAGGGAGGAGTTGAGGGCCCTCGGAGTGTGGTGTCAGGAAAATAACCTCACACTCAACGTCAACAAAACAAAGGAGATGATTGTGGACTTCAGGAAATAGCAGAGGGAGCACCCCCCTATCCACATCGACGAGACAGTAGTGGAGAGGGTAGTAAGTTTTAAGTTCCTCGGCGTACACATCACGGACAAACTGAATTCGTCCACCCACACAGACAGCGTTGTGAAGAAGGCGCAGTAGCGCCTCCTCAACCTCGGCTTGTCACCAAAAGCACTCACAAACTTCTACAGATGCACAATCGAGAGCATCCTGTCGGGCTGTTAGTGTAATTTAATTATGCCAATGTGCTTTCATCAATTGAAATGAAATCTATTATATGAGAATTTCTAAGATTCTTGTTTGCATAAAATAGACGCAGACCAGTCTTTCAATAATAGGTAACAGAATTTATTATCGGAGCGTGCTCCCACTTAACCACAAGGAACAGTTTATATACAGATCATGACGTCATTTCATTGCTTTAACAGAATCCCCTCCTCTCAACCGGGACAAAGTGAGGTGAAAAGTTCATTCTCACTTACTAACACACTCCCAGTTAACTTTTGACCCCTCAACATTATCGATCACCACTGAGCTGACAGTTCTAATTAACAGAAAACCTAGGAATGCACTCACTGCCTTATCTAAAAACCCCAGAGCTAAGTTTCTGTAGGTTCAAAGTTATGTTAACAATCTTATTTGTTCACACAGTCCCCAACCCATTCGTTTCTTCCTAGTTGGAATGGTGTTCATTAACTTTAATTACTCCTTGTCCGTGTCACACACAATCCCTTCTTATGAACTCATATTGTTAATCAGATATAATAAAACAGAGTATAAGTTTACTTGGTTACAATTCTATTTAAAATGGGGATATTGTTTATTAATTTATTCATAATAATCCCAACAGCCTGGTACAGCAACTGCTCCGCCCACATCTGTAAGGCTCTGCAGAGGGTAGCGAGGTCTGCACAACGCATTACCGGGGGCAAACTACCTGCCCTCCAGGACACCTACACCACCCGATGTCGCTGGAAGGCCATAAAGATCATCAAGGACAACAACCAACCGAGCCACTGACTGTTCACCCTGCTATCATCCAGAAGGCGAGGTCAGTACAGGTGCATCAAAGCAGGGACCAAGAGACTGAAAAACAGCTTCTATCTCAAGGCCATCAGACTGTTAAACAGCCACCACTAACATTGAGTGGCTGCTGCCAACATACTGACTCAACTTCAGCCACTTTAATAATGGAAATTGATGGAAATTGATGTAAACAATGTATCACTAGCCACTTTAAACAATGCCACTTAATATAATGTTTACATACCCTACATTACATCCCTACATCTCATATGTATATACTGTACTCTATATCATCTACTGCATCTTTATGTAATACATGTATCACTAGCCACTTTAAACTATGCCACTTTGTTTAAATACCCTACATTACTCATCTCATTTGTATATACTGTACTCGATACCATCTACTGCATCTTGCCTATGCCGTTCTGTACCATCACTCATTCATATATCTTTACATACATATTTTTTTATCCCTTTACACTTGTGTGTATAAGGTAGTAGTTGTGGAATTGTTAAGTTAGATTACTCGTTGGTTATTACTCCATTGCCGGAACTAGAAGCACAAGCATTTCGCTACACTTGCATTAACATCTGCTAACCACGTGTTAGTGACAAATCAAATTTTAATTTATTTATAATAGCACGGGACTTTTTAGCATATCTTGTCAGCTAAATGAACATGACTACTACTACTACTTTCTCTGAGTGGTCAAGGCCAGACCATGCTGTCAGTGCTGGTGTTCAGTACCCTGCTATGGCTGTCTCAAGCAGCTGCTCTCCTACCACCGCTGGATGTTCGAGCAGCACGTACACATCACCACCAAAGTCTGGGTGGTATGTAAGCTATGCCAGAGACGGTGGAAACACTCTTTGTACTTCTCACTCTAGGACTGGTGTTCATTTTTCTGTAGTATATATATATATATATGGATGGATGGAATAATAGTGGTATTGTAATTGCTGGTAATGGTATTTGTGGCAATAGTACATGCATTGGCAAAATCATTAACAGGAGAGGTAGCTGCAATTGTACCACAGAACAATGAAACAAATATTTCACTGGGCGTATAAATGTGAAGCATCCACTTGGCGTTTCCACTCACTACTAAATATGGTAGTGAGAGGAAGCCGGCAGCTGGAAAATGTAGAAGATGGATTTTGGCCGACATTCTGCACATTTTCTCATCGGTGATCTCAAATACAGTTTTCTGTTCCCAAAATTGAAATATGGTATGAACAGAATGGACTAGGTTTTGTGTACTTTACCCGTTGCATCATTTTTTATTTGTGTTGTTTAGGAGTGCAAAGGCGAATTGAGCAGTGGTGGAAAAAATACTTAATTGTCATACTTGTGTAAAAGTAAAGATACCTTAATAGAAAATCACTCAAGTAAAATACGACTATTTTCACAGGCAGCTGATGCAGGTAAGGGTGTTTAACCTCAGAGAAAGCTTACAGACTGCTGGGAAGGACTCCATATGATCAGCTGACCTGGTATCCGTCCAGCTGTTTGGAGCTTTCTTGTGCTGGAGACATTTTCATGGCACCTGATGAACTGGTGCCATCACTTAGCTGCAGCAAGGGTTCTTCCACGTGATCCATGATGTAAGTCCATTTCTGAAATACAAGGAAGATTACAATAGAATACAGTTATGATCCTATATTAATCCATCCCCATCCATATAAACTAAAGAACAGGGCTAAGTAGGCTACCCATTGGACTGAACCACAAAGTCAGGAATGTAGTTTAAATGAGTGGTTCTTAAATCTATGAAGTGTCAAAATGTACACTATACACAGTGGTTTATGAATAATAAAATACTGTTAATTAACGACATGCTGTCTTAGCCATTCTGATGGTGGCGTCATCCTTTGTTCACGTTGTTTTGAATTTGGGGAGAAGGATCGCAGCTGCTATCAGTTCAGGGTCTTGAAACATGTGGCTGAAGTGCTTCAGTCCCAGTTGTAGCGCATCCACCAGAGGCTTACAGTACTTCAGGGACAACTTGATTCGGTCAAGTTGTGATCAGCAGGTTGATAGTTGGAAGTAGCCATCCCATCTGGACATTGGTTCAGCCTGCCGGATGTTGATGGCCGTTGCGACTGGGCTCATGGTGGCAGCATACTCTGTGAGGAAGGCGAGTTCAGCTGGATTGAACTTATGAAATAAATATATATATATAACAATACTGTGTTTCCTAAACCCATACAAAAGGGGACCACTAACCATTTCACCTGATTTGAACTACAGTAATCAATGGCTGGATGAGTAGTTGAATAAAATGGATCAATGATAGTGTATGGCTACAACATGTGAAACCATTATTAGTCCCCAAACAAAGGCTCAGGAACCACTGCAACAGATTTAGACAACATTCAAGACCTTAAAAAACCTCTTAAAGAGGCTGCTTTTTGTTAAAAATCGCGCAAAATTTCAACGTCCTGCTACTCATGTCAGGAAGATAGTATGTGCATATGATTAGTATGTGTGGATAGAAAACACTCGGACGTTTCTAAAGCTGGTTAAATCCTGTCTGTGACTATAACAGAACGTGTGTAGGAGGCAAAATCCCAAGGAAAACTGTTCACAAAAAACACAAAAAAAAACACAATATCCCTCCGCCAGTCTCTGTATTGTCTATGGCAAGGGAAAAGAGATAACGTCCAGTTTACAGTTCCTACAGCTTCCACACGATGTCGCCAGTCTTGGTAATTGGGTTGAAGTTTATCCTTGGTGAAATGAGAAATAGGCACTTCCTGTCGTCGAGTACACCAGAGGAAGTTATGAAAGGGAGAATATGGACCATGATTTCAAGACTTGCTGTTGTTGAATATAGATCGCCCCGTGATCAATTTGATCGTTTATTATCGTTTACTAATACCTAAAGTTGGATTACAAAAGTAGTTTGAAGTGTTTTGTAAAAGTTTATAGGCAACTTTTTTTATTAAAAAAAATGACGTTGCGTTTTGGAAAGCAGTTTTTCCTGGATCAGACGGGCTTCATAAATGGACATTTTGGGTATACATGGACGGATTTAATCGGAAAAAAGACCCAATTGTGATGTTTATGGGACATATAGGAGTGCCAACAAAGAAGCTCGTCAAAGGTAATGAATGTTTTATATTTTATTTCTGTGTTTTGTGTAGCGCCGGCTACGCTAATTATTTTGTTTACGTCCCCTTTGGGTATTTCGGGGGTTGCATGCTATCAGATAATAGCTTCTCATGATTTAGCCGAAAAGCATTTTAAAAATCTGACATGTTGGCTAGATTCACGACGAGTGTAGCTTTAATTGAGTACCCTGCATGTGTGTTTGAATGAAAGTTTGAGTTGTATCGAGTACTATTAGTTGTCACTCTGAAATTTCCATTGATGTTGATCCCTGTACAGGGACAGCAGCCATAAAAGGTTGTTTAAATTACGACAAAATAATACATAATCCTTACTTACATTGGAACCTCAGTCTTTGCAGAGCACTCTGACGGCTGCCTCTTCTTTGTCTTTGACGATCGTCAAGAGTCTTTCTACAGCCATGCACCAAGAGTTCCACCTTGTAGCATTCGGGCGCAGCAGCTGGAGGTCGCAAGCATCTTCAACCATTTCGGCTGCAAGTGTGGATCTTCCGCATTTGTTCCAAAGTGCTTGGCACTTGCCAAATGTTGAATGGGACACTTTTTTGTAAGCCTCATTGAATGTTGCATTCAGGGCATCGAATGTAGATACTAAGTTGAGTAGGTGGCAAGCAGAGCGCTGGTGCTTCAGCATCTGGTACTCAAAACCATAATCTTCATTCAGGATCATTGTCACATCAACAAACTACAATTCTTCACTCCTCTTATTCCTTGTCACCATCTTCCTGTCCTGGCTGAGCTGCTTCACCACCCACTGTCTCGTTGTTTTCATCTTCTCCAAAAACTTGGAAAGCTTTCAAGAAGTTAGAGCTGTTGTTCTCACAATCTTAACCCGGATTTCAAACTCAGAATGCTTGTAATATAACTTCTTGCGTCGAGCCATCCCGGATCCGGGATCGTGACTACAGCCTCAAGCCCATTACCATAACGCAACGTTAACTATTTATGAAAATCGCAAATGAAATTAAACCAATATGCTAGCTCTCATGCTTAGCCTTTTGTTAACAACACTGTCATCTCAGATTTTCAAAAATATGCTTCTCAACCATAGCAAAACAAGCATTTGTGTAACAGCATTGATAGTTATCATAGCATTTAGCGTTAGCATTCAGCAGGCAACATTTTCATAAAAACCAGAAAAGCATTCAAATAAAATCATTTACCTTTGAAGAACTTCGGATGTTTTCAATGAGGAGACTCTCAGTTAGATAGCAAATGTTCAGTTTTTCCTAAAAGATTATTTGTTTAGGAGAAATCGCTCCATTTTGTGCGTCATGTTTAGCTACTAAAAAAACCTGTATCCAGGATTGTGTAAATCTATCCGCAAGCTCATTAGCATAACACAATGTTAACTATTCATGAAAATCGCAAATGAAATGAAATCAATATGCTAGCTCTCAAGCTTTGCGTTTGTTAACAACACTGTCATCTCAGATTTTCAAAAATATGCTTCTCAATCATAGCAAAACAAGTATTTGTGTAACAGTATTGATAGCTATTGATAGCTAGCATAGCATTTAGCGTTAGCATTCAGCAGGCAACATTTTCACAAAAACCAGAAAAGTATTAAAATAAAATAATTTACCTTTGAAGAACTTCGGATGATTTCAATGAGGAGACTCTCAGTTAGATAGCAAATGTTCAGTTTTTCCTGAAAGATTATTTGTGCAGGAGAAATCGCTCCATTTTCTGCGTCATGTTTGGCTACCAAAAAAAACCTGAAAAATCACTCATCAAAACGTCAAACCTTTTTCCAAATTAACTCCATAATATCGACTGAAACATGGTAAACGTTGTTTAGAATCAATCCTCAAGGTGTTTTTCACATATCTCTTCATGATATGTCTTTCGTGGAAGTCTCCTCTCTCCCCAGAATCACATGGATGAATGCGTGCAGCTTGTAGGTTACGCAGCAATTTCAACAAAGGATACTGGGCGGACACCTGGTAAATGTAGTCTCTTATGGCCAATCTTCCAATGATATGCCTACAAATACGTCACAATGATGCAGACACCTTTGGGAAACGGTAGAAAGGGCAGGCTCATTCCTGGCGCATTCACAGCCATATAAGGAGACATTGGAACACAGAGTGTCAAAAATCCCGCGCATTTCCTGTTTGAAGTTTCATCTTGGTTTCGCCTGTAGCATCAGTTCTGGGGAACTCACAGATAATATCTTTGCAGTTTTGGAAACGTCAGAGTGTTTTCTTTCCAAAGCTGTCAATTATATGCATAGTCGAGCATCTTTTTGTGACAAAATATTGCGCTTAAAACAGGCACGTTTTTTATCCAATAATGAAATAGCACCCCCATAGCTTCAACAGGTTAATGTGCTTGCCAACACAAAGGTGTGTGATCCTCTCAACCATTTACAGGCCAGGGCTGCAGAGCATCTGCATCTATCTGGGTCTATCCAGTTGGCTGTAACACCAATGAAGCTCTGTCTTCTTGCAGACCAGCAGTCGGTGGTGATGTGGTCAACTCCTCTCATGGCCTCAGTCACCTTCATTTACTTGGAGGCTTCATCAAGCCTGGATTTCAGCCTTGATAAGATCTTTAAAGTTAGGCTGCAGATCCTGGACAAACTCTCTGAACGGTTCTACAACATCAAATGGTTGGAGTCCTTGGAACACATACTTCACTTCAAGTCTTCAGTAATGTGCTGTGCTTGATGGTGGAGGGAGTCTTTTTATTCTTTTATTTTTTTTATTTCACCTTTATTCAACCAGGTAGGCAAGTTGGGAACAAGTTCTCATTTACAATTGCGACCTGGCCAAGATAAAGCAAAGCAGTTCGACACATACAACCACACAGAGTTACACATGGAGTAAAACAAACATACAGTCAATAATAAAGTATAAACAAGTCTACATACAATGTGAGCAAATGAGGTGAGCTAAGGGAGGTAAAGGCAAAAAAAGGCCATGGTGGCAAAGTAAATACAATATAGCAAGTAAAACACTGGAATGGTAGATTTGCAATGGAAGAATGTGCAAAGTAGAAATACAAATAATGGGGTGCAAAGGAGCAAAATAAATTAATTAATTAAATACTGTAGGGAAAGAGGTAGTTGTTTGGGCTAAATTATAGGTGGGCTATGTACAGGTGCAGTAATCTGTGAGCTGCTCTGACAGTTGGTGCTTAAAGCTAGTGAGGGAGATAAGTGTTTCCAGTTTCAGAGATTTTTGTAGTTCGTTCCAGTCATTGGCAGCAGAGAACTGGAAGAAGAGGCAGCCAAAGAAAAAATTGGTTTTGGGGGTGACTAGAGAGATATACCTGCTGGAGCGTATGCTACAGGTGGGAGATGCTATGGTGACCAGCGAGCTGAGATAAGGGGGGACTTTACCTAGCAGGGTCTTGTAGATGACATGGAGCCAGTGGGTTAGGCGACGAGTATGAAGCGAGGGCCAGCCAACGAGAGCGTACTGGTCGCAATGGTGGGTAGTATATGGGGCTTTGGTGACAAAACGGATTGCACTGTGGTAGGGGTCTAGATTTTGTGGCTCTTTCAGAACATCAGCTGAACGGATTTGGGAGAAGGAGAAATGGGGAAGGCTTGGGCGAGTTGCTGTGGGGGGTGCAGTGCTGTTGACCGGGGTAGGAGTAGCCAGGTGGAAAGCATGGCCAGCCGTAGAAAAATGCTTATTGAAATTCTCAATTATGGTGGATTTATCAGTGGTGACAGTGTTTCCTATCTTCAGTGCAGTGGGCAGCTGGGAGGAGGTGTTCTTATTCTCCATGGACTTTACAGTGTCCCAGAACTTTTTTGAGTTAGTGTTGCAGGAAGCAAATTTCTGCTTGAAAAAGCTAGCCTTGGCTTTTCTAACTGCCTGTGTATAATGGTTTCTAGCTTCCCTGAACAGCTGCATATCACGGGGGGTGGTTCGATGCTAATGCAGAACGCCATAGGTGGTTTTTGTGTTGGTTAAGGGCAGTCAGGTCTGGGGAGAACCAAGGGTTCCAAATTTCTTGAATGGGGAATGTTTATTTAAGATGGTTAGGAAGGCATTTAAAAAAATTATCCAGGCATTCTCTACTGACAGGATGAGATCAATATCCTTCCAGGATACCCCGGCCAGGTCGATTAGAAAGGCCTGCTCGCTGAAGTGTTTCAGGGAGCGTTTGACAGTGATGAGTGGAGGTCGTTTGACCGCTGACCCATTACGGATGCAGGCAATGAGGCAGTGATCGCTGAGATCTTGGTTGAAGACAGCAAAGGTGTATTTAGAGGGCAAGTTGGTTAGGATGATATCTATGAGGGTGCCCGTGTTTAAGGTTTTGGGGAGGTACCTGGTAGGTTCATTGATAATTTATGTGAGATTGAGGGCATCAAGTTTAGATTGTAGGATGGCTGGGGTGTTAAGCATGTTCCAGTTTAGGTCGCCTAGCAGCACGAGTTCTGAAGATAGATGGGGGGGCAATCAGTTCACATATGGTATCGAGGGCACAGCTGGGGGCAGAGGGAGGTCTATTGCAAGCGGCAACAGTGAGAGACTTGTTTCTGGAAAGGTGCATTTTTAGAAGTAGAAGCTCAAATTGTTTGGATGCAGACTTAGATAGCCTGCAGAGTTCTGTATTACTATCTTTGCAGTAGATTGCAACACCGCCCCCTTTGGCAGTTCTATCTAAGCGGAAAACGTTATAGTTAGCGATGGAGATTTCAGGGTTTTTGGTGGTTTTCCTAAGCCAGGATTCAGACACGGCTAAGACATCTGGGTTGGCAGTGAGTAAAACAAACTTAGGGAGTAGGCTTCTAATGTTAACATGCATGAAACAAAGGCTTTTACGGTTACAGAAGTCAACAAATGAGGCACTGCAGGACCTGGATTAACCTCCACATCACCAGAGGAACAGAGGAGAAGTAGGATAAGGGTACGGTTAAAGGCTATATGAACTGGCCGTCTAGCACATGTGTGTCCAGTGAGTGGTTGGACTGACTGGAGACACGGCGTTTCAGACAGTTAGCAGGCTGGGGCTAAACAAGCTAGCAGTTAGTAGACCGGGGCAATCTAGCAGTTAGCAGGCCGGGTTAGCAAGCAAGCAGCTAGCAGGGGCTAGCAGTTAGCAGACCAGGCAGGCAAGCTAGCAGTTAGCAGACCGGGACCGGTAAGCTAGCAATTAGCAGACCGGGTTAGCAAGCAAGCAGATAGCAGGGGCTAGCAAGTTAGCCTTTGGGGGAAGTCGCGATGGGGGTAAGTATGTTTTTGCCTCTTTGTGCGGTGACGTCGATAGACCAGTTGTAGAATTAGTAGAGTTCCAAGTAGCTCTAGCTGTTTAGTAGAATGGGCCTTCAGCGGGCATCGCGCCTGAGGGGTCTGTTGGAGTCCTCGGCCAGATTATGTCGGTATTCCAGTCATAGGGGATCTGCGGGGTTCCGTGCCCCGTACCGGCTGTAGAAGGGGTCCGGATATTGTAGCCCAGGAGTATGCTTCGGTGGTAGCACAGGAGCCCTGATTGGGCTAGCTTCAAGCTAATTGGCGCTTGCTCTGGGATGGAAACGCTAGCCAGGAGTAGTCATCCGTGACTGCGGTTAGCGAGTTGTGAAGATCCAGATGAAAATCTTCAGTTTGCGGTAGGAATCCGGGGATTAAAATAATAGGTCCGTTATGCTCTGGTTAGTCACATTGTTCGAACTGGCGAGAGCTTTCCGAGCTGAAGGTTAGCTGATGACCGCTGGCAATGGTTTGCTGACCGATAGCTGGTAGTTAGCCGGCTAGCTTCAGTTGAGGGATTCCAGATCTGAAGTAAATATAAATACTTTAGAAAAAAAGCAGATCCACGCCACATTGGGTGAGGCGGGTTACAGGACAGTATTTAGAAGTTGAGGTTTAGCAAAATATTTGAAAAGTTATGCGAAGAAAAGGATGTAAAACGATATATACAATGGACACGACAGGACAAAGACGTCTGACTGCTACGCCATCTTGGATTCTGTTTTGATGGGACTGTTTTAATTTTGGCTATCAACACCAACGCAGGAGATTATTTTGCACCAATGAGTGTTAATTTCACTCGTATAGAGTGAAATTAGTTCCTGAATCAATGCTAGAAATGTTACACTGAAGAATGAACACTAGCTGTGATGCTAGTGTTGATGCTGTGTACCATCAAGATTACTCTACTTCACAACAAAGTAATCTATTGGTCTATTGTTCAAGACAAATTGGAATGGGAAATGGAGGAGAGAAATAAAGAAGGGGAAATGAAGAAAGTGTTAGAAAATGTCTCCCACTGTGTTTAGGGCCGTAACATTCTTACCGGTTCACGCTGTCAATCTCTGCTTGTCAGCAAGGAAGATGTCAGCACCATGGGACAATTTCTAGCAGAAACCCCCCATGGTCCAACACACACAATCCCCCTGTGTCTTTCTCTATGTCGTGTGAACACCCAATATTTTCTTATATATCAATTTTTGGGGGGAAATATGAAGGCATACAATATACAATTTGTGGTTTAACATTACATTACATTTAAGTCATTTAGCAGACGCTCTTATCCAGAGCGACTTACAAATTGGTGCATTCACCTTATGACATCCAGTGGAACAGTCACTTTACAATAGTGCATCTAAATATTAAAGGGGGGGGGGGGTGAGAGGGATTACTTATCCTATCCTAGGTATTCCTTAAAGAGGTGGGGTTTCAGGTGTCTCCGGAAGGTGGTGATTGACTCCGCTGTCCTGGCGTCGTGAGGGAGTTTGTTCCACCATTGGGGGGCCAGAGCAACGAACAGTTTTGACTGGGCTGAGCGGGAGCTGTACTTCCTCAGATGGTAGGGAGGCGAGCAGGCCAGAGGTGGATGAACGCAGTGCCCTTGTTTGGGTGTAGGGCCTGATCAGAGCGTGGAGGTACTGAGGTGCCGTTCCCCTCACAGCTCCGTAGGCAAGCACCATGGTCTTGTAGCGGATGCGAGCTTCAACTGGAAGCCAGTGGAGAGAACGGAGGAGCGGGGTGACGTGAGAGAACTTGGGAAGGTTGAACACCAGACGGGCTGCGGCGTTCTGGATGAGTTGAAGGGGTTTAATGGCACAGGCAGGGAGCCCAGCCAACAGCGAGTTGCAGTAATCCAGACGGGAGATGACAAGTGCCTGGATTAGGACCTGCGCCGCTTCCTGTGTGAGGCAGGGTCGTACTCTGCGGATGTTGTAGAGCATGAACCTACAGGAACGGGCCACCGCCTTGATGTTGGTTGAGAACGACAGGGTGTTGTCCAGGATCACGCCAAGGTTCTTAGCTCTTTGGGAGGAGGACACAATGGAGTTGTCAACCGTGATGGCGAGATCATGGAACGGGAGGAAGAGCAGCTCCGTCTTGCCGAGGTTCAGCTTGAGGTGGTGATCCGTCATCCACACTGATATGTCTGCCAGACATGCAGAGATGCGATTCGCCACCTGGTCATCAGAAGGGGGAAAGGAGAAGATTAATTGTGTGTCATCTGCATAGCAATGATAGGAGAGACCATGTGAGGTTATGACAGAGCCAAGTGACTTGGTGTATAGCGAGAATAGGAGAGGGCCTAGAACAGAGCCCTGGGGGACACCAGTGGTGAGAGCGCGTGGTGAGGAGACAGATTCTCGCCACGCCACCTGGTAGGAGCGACCTGTCAGGTAGGACGCAATCCAAGCGTGGGCCGCGCCGGAGATGCCCAACTGGGAGAGGGTGGAGAGGAGGATCTGATGGTTCACAGTATTGAAGGCAGCCGATAGATCTAGAAGGATGAGAGCAGAGGAGAGAGAGTTAGCTTTAGCAGTGCGGAGCGCCTCCGTGATACAGAGGAGAGCAGTCTCAGTTGAATGAATAGTCTTGAAACCTGACTGATTTGGATCAAGAAGGTCATTCAGAGAGAGATAGCGGGAGAGCTGGCCAAGGACGGCACGTTCAAGAGTTTTGGAGAGAAAAGAAAGAAGGGATACTGGTCTGTAATTGTTGACATCGGAGGGATCGAGTGTAGGTTTTTTCAGAAGGGGTGCAACTCTCGCTCTCTTGAAGACGGAAGGGACGTAGCCAGCGGTCAGGGATGAGTTGATGAGCGAGCTGAGGTAAGGGAGAAGGTCTCCGGAAATGGTCTGGAGAAGAGAGGAGGGGATAGGGTCAAGCGGGCAGGTTGTTGGGCGGCCGGCCGCCACAAGACGCGAGATTTCATCTGGAGAGAGAGGGGAGAAAGAGGTCAGAGCACAGGGTAGGGCAGTGTGAGCAGAACCAGCGGTGTCGTTTGACTTAGCAAACGAGGATCGGATGTCGTCGACAAACATATCATTTTCTAATTGGAACAAGACCCCCACCCTGTCCGCCCTCCCTCCCAACAAACAAGAAAGTGGAAAAAAAGGAGCCCCCAAAAAACAAACATATAATATGAAAATAAGGAATAAGGATAAAAAAGGATGACCAATACTCATGACCAAACAAATGAGTGTGATCAAACATACAGTTGAAGTCGGAAGTTTACATACACCTTAACCAAATACATTTAAACTCAGTTTTTCACAATTCTTGATTTATTTCAGCTTTTATCACATTCCCAGTGGGTCAGAAGTTTACATGCACTCAATTAGTATTTGGTAGCATTGCCTTTAAATTCTTTAACTTGGGTCAAATGTTTCGGGTAGCCTTCCACAAGCTTCCCACAATAAGTTGGGTGAATTTTGGCCCATTCCTCCTGACAGAGCTGGTGTAACTGAGTCAGGTTTGTAGGCCTCCTTGCTTGCACACACTTTTTCAGTTCTGTCAACAAATTTTCTATAGGATCTGGTGATGGCCACCCAATACCTTGACTTTGTTGTCCTTAAGCCATTTTGGCACAACTTTGGAAGTATGCTTGGGGTCATTGTCCATTTGGAAGACCCATTTGCGACCAAGCTTTAACTTTAACTGATGTCTTGAGATGTTGCTTCAATATATCCACATAATTTTCCTACCTCATGATGCTATCTAATTTTGTGAAGTGCACCAGTCCCTCCTGCAGCAAAGCACCCCCACAACATGATGCTGCCACCCCCGTGCTTCACGGTTGGGATGGTGTTCTTCGGGTTGCAAGCCTCCTCCTTTTTCCTCCAAACATAGCGATGGTCATTATGGCCGAAACAGTTCTATTTTTGTCTCAACAAACCAGATGACATTTCTCAAAAAAGTACGATCTTTGTCCCCATGTGCAGTCTGGCTTTTTTATGTCGATTTTTGAGCAGTGGCTTCTTCCTTGCTGAGCGGCCATTCCGCTTATGTCGACATAACCGGAATGGCCGCTCAGCAAGGAAGAAGCCACTGCTATATTGATACTTTTGTACCGGTTTCTTCCAGCATCTTCACATGGTCATTTGCTGTTGTTCTGGGATTGATTTGCCCTTTTTGCACCAAAGTACGTTAATCTTTTCCCATGGTGTTTATACTTGCGTACTATTGTTTGTACAGATGAACATGGTACCTTCAAGCGTTTGGAAATTGCTCCCAAGGATGAACCAGTCTTGTGGAGGTCTACAATTATTTTCTGAGGTCTTGGCTGATTTCTTTTGATTTTCCCATGTGTCAAGCAAGAGGCACTGAGTTTGAAGGTAGACCTTGAAATACATCCACAGGTACACCTCCAATTGACTCAAATGATGTCAATTAGCCTATCAGAAGCTTCTAAAGCCATTACGTAATTTTCTGGAATTCCTTCTCACGCATCATTTGTGTATTGGAAACATTGAACTGAATTAAACCTAACCGAGCACAGGGGAAAAATGGTTAAGCCATCAAATTGACTTTCAAAAACACCTATTTGATTTTTGTGTCGTGGTAGTGTGTGATAGTTGCTAGATAATCAGTCAGAGTATTGTATTGTAAAACGATTGGTGATTTATATATGACATTTATATTGTCTCTCCTTTTGGTCTTCTTTTAGTGCAGCCATGTAGAGGAGGAATATGAGTGAGTATGGAAATAATATACATATTTCAATTTGGAATTTATTGCCAACTGAATTGGTAACTGAATTTCTCTCTCTCTTTCACACAAACATTTGCTTCCACCCCTCTCTCTGCTAGGGGGGAGCAGGCGGAAGGTGAGTGGGTTGCTAAGCTGAGGTGTTAGTGTTGTCATTGTTGGGCCATACTTGGCCTTGCATGTGGAAGTCTATGACCCTGTTATTATTAGCCATTTCTCTCAGCTCCTATTGCTTTCAGCATACTGCTGACAAATGGTTTTTAAAGCCCCAATCCTCTGCCCTCTATTAGCCACACACTCTCCATCTCACTTTTCACTCTCCATCTCGCTCCATTCCTTTAATCGTCTATCTCTTTAATCATCATTCTAATGTCTCTTTCCATCCCATTGTCTCATTTGTGTATTTTTCTTCTCCACACTTGTCTTTCTTCGTTTTGTCCCAGTCTACCATATTGCCCTGATTTCGTCAGTGCCCCATGTCCCTTATCTTGTCCTCTGAACTGCTCTCTGACTTTTTCTCTATCCATTTGCCCCCCCCCCCTCTCTCCAGAGGAGGCAGAGGAGGAGCAGGAGGCAGAGCCAGAGGAGGAGCCAGAAGAAGAACCGCAGGAGGAGGATGGAGGAGGTAAGACTAGTTGTCTCTCAAATGACACCCTGTATGTACAATAATACTGCACTACCTTTGGCTGTGTCTCAAACGACAATCTATATCCCCTACAACACAACACTACTTTCAACTGTCCGGGTCCCAAATCACACCCCATATCCCCTAAACACTCTACGACTTTAACTTAACAATGGCTGTTTCAAATTACATCCTATATCCTGTATAACACTACACCACTTTAGACAAGAACCATGTGCCTTTCTCCATGTTTCTTGTTGTTTTTATATAAACTCAGCATAAAAAGAAACATCCCTTTTTTAGGACCCTGTCTTTCATAGATAATTCTTAAAATCCAAATAACTTCACAGATCTTCATTGTAAAGGGTTTAAACACTGTTTCCCATGCTTGTTTAATGAACCATAAACAATTAATGAACATGCACCACTTGGAATGGTCGTTAAGACACTAACAGCTTACAGATAAATTAAGGTCACAGTTATGAAAACTTAGGACACTAAAGAGGTGTGAAAATCCCAGCAGCTTTGCAGTTCTTGACACACTCAAACCTGTGCGCCTAGCATCTACTACCATAACCCATTCAAAGGCAGTTCAATATTTTGTCTTACCCATTCACCCTCTGAATGGCACACATACACAATCCACATCTCAATTGTCCCAAGGCATAAAAATCCTTATTTAACCTGTATCCTCCCCTTTATCTACACTGCTTGAAGTGTACACCTGAAACCCCACCTCTTTAAGGAATACCTAGGATAGGATAAAGTAATCCTTCTCACCCCCCCCCCCTTAAAATATTTAGATGCACTATTGTAAAGTGGTTGTTCCACTGGATGTCATAAGGTGAATGCACCAATTTGTAAGTCGCTCTGGATAAGAGCATCTGCTAAATGACTTAAATGTAATGTTAAATGTGGATTTAACAAGTGACAATAAGAGATCATAGTTTTCACCTGTATTCACTTGGTCAGTCTATGTCACGGAGAGAGCAGGGGTTCCTAATGTTTTGTACACTCAGTGTATATCCTCATATGTAGAACATTTGTAATTACTTCTTGCATGTACATGTGTTAACATGTGTATAGATAATTATGAAAGCTTGAACAGTACAATTCTCAGAAAACAACATTTCCCTCTAGTGGCTGTTGGGGTCACACAGTTGTAGTCAATGATGTGGCCCTCTGTGCGTGATGGGAAATGTGAGTTTTCCTAAACTTGTCGCCACCACTGCATTAAACTTACTCTCTCTTCAATCGTTCCATTACTCTCTTCTTGCACTGTTAGAGTAATTCAATTCCTATATGTTTATTACCCAATTCAATTAATACACTCAGCCCATTTCTAAGGATTTCTAAAATACTTATTTGCATAAAATGGGCGGAGACCAGTCTCAAAATCAAGCAATAGCGTTTATTCTCGAGAGTACTGAACATGATACCATTTACAACAGGTTATAAACTGAAAGTGACATCATTAGGTTTCAAACTGTCCCGTCCCTCCTCCACTCGGGAACAATGGCAATATAGTTCTCAAGCCTTCCTACATCGTCCTCCACCAGTTTAGATTTAGAGTTTCTGACCAGGCCAAGGTCTCCCTGTGTAGATAAGCATTCTAGCCAGTCTGACGATAAGTTCATTTGTTTCTACCAAGGAACAGACAGTCTTTGTTCTACTTCTTGATTATAATTACACACATTATATTCAGTACTAGGATTAAAAGAAAAGTCATCCATCTATTCAGTAACATAATAGTATTCTGATTAGTCATTCCTGATTGAAATGTATACATAATTAGTCATTATTGATAAAGAAAATCCCTTAACATGCACCTCCCTCCTTCCCCCCTGTTTTTCCTATTTGCACTTGTCTTTACCTTCGTTCTTCTTTTATTAATTTTCTTCTTCAATCTTTTATCCCATCTCTATCTTTCTCTCACCATTCCTCTCTCTCTCTCTATCTCTCTCTATCTCTCTCTATCTCTCTCTCTCTCTCTCTCTCTCTCTCTCTCTCTCTCTCTCTCTCTCTCTCTCTCTCTCTCTCTCTCTCTCTCACTCACTCACTCACTCACTCACTCACTCACTCACTCACTCACTCACTCACTCACTCACTCACTCACTCACTCACTCACTCACTCACTCACTCACTCACTCACTCACTCACTCACTCACTCACTCACTCTCTCTCTCTCAAAATCTACTGTATCTCACTCCCTCCTTTTATCTCTCTCTCTCGCTGTCTCTCTCGCTCTCTCTGCCTTCGGCACATCAGAGCAGGAAGCTCAGGAGGAGGAAGGTGAGAGTGATTGTAGGGGTGATTCTAACATACCTGAGGCAAACATATATGTTTTATTGATTTAAAAATAATGGCCTCATCAACAAAGCTGTACTGTTGCTGTAGCTGCACAAACTGACACTTCATTGATGATGATGGTGATGACGATGATAGTGCATGTTGTTGCTCCTGTTGTACTCTGGAGGTCAAATACTAACTTCAGATCTGTAGGCGTAACTCAAATATTTTTGGGTACACCCTCTTGATATCAATTTATGATTCATGCAAAACATATCGTCTTGTCTTTTTGTCCTGTTTTTGAGAATCGTGTCCTCTATTTTCTTCAAGACGGTCTTTAGAATGAGAACAAGAATATATGTTTCTGTGCTTTCATGTGTTACAGTTTTTCTCAGTCGCTTTGGTGCATTTTCCATATCATCACTAACATGTGCAAAATAATAAGTGCATTTCTCAGAACAATTTGTACAAACTGCAATATACAATAGTTATGTTTCTAAAGCTAGTCAGTCACTCAAAGTCCTTAGTACATCTCTCAAAAGTAAATATTCTTGCCAATGATCATGTCAGTGTCATCAGAATGGTAAGTCATTAAGTCATTGTTCACAAACAAGGTCGTCAAAATGTTTAGGCATGTTGTCAATGTAACTGTGTACTTTGACAGTATTACCTGATGTAAACTACTGTACCTGATGTAGGCTACAGTTTGGATGACAGCTACTGTATTGAAAATGCACAAGGCTTGTATATGGCATATATCAATTTCAACAGTGCTATTTACATATTACTGTATGTGGGTTATTGATTGAAAGAGACTGGACAACCCAAGCGGCACAAAGGAAAAAACATTTTTTTTTAAAGAAACACAGGAAACCACCTCTAAGGCACAACTTTGCCCGCAGCACTGCTGTGCTGTCTCTACACATCCAGACGTTCCTGTCTGTCGACCCACATATTCTCATCCACATCACACCGGATATTTTCCCTTCCAATGCAACGTGGAAAGAATCTTTTGGAATGCCTTATCCATCGTCTGCAGGCGTCTACTGTGATATCCTCACATGCTGTATCCATTGCAGCCAGCAGGGTCATCTGTGTGTGTGGCTGACGATCGTACACCTTCCACCTCCATGCTGAAAAAAACTCAATTGGGTTAAAGAATGGTGAATAAGGTGGGAGGAATTTTATGAGCATCCTCGGATGGGTCACAAACCATTGCCTTATGTTTGATCGATGGAAACTCACATTATCACAAATGACTACATACTTTGGCAAATCCTCTCTAAACAGACCCCTCTCATCATCAGGGATGAGAGTCTCTAAAAAGTTGAGTAGATGCTGGGTGTTGTATGGCCCTGTGAGGGGGATATGGGTTAGGACACCATGCTCCGAAATAGCAGCACACATAGTGATATTTCCTCCCTGTTGGCCTGGCAAATCCACAGTAGCTCTGTGACCGATGATATTCCGACCCCGTCGTCTGCATTTGGGAGGGTTAACTTGATTCCAACTCCATTATATGCTATGTCCCATAACACACAGTTGAAATTTGTTTTGGTAAGGAAGAGTGACATAAAATGTACATATATTGCATGTTCCTTCCACAGCAATGGAAATGTGTGCAGTTTATGCTTACTGTACTATGTATCACTATAAAATGTTGCTGTAAAGTAGTTACATGTACAGGTATGTTTTACCTGTACATACGGGTACCGTAGCTCCTTAACTCTGTCCTCATTCCTTTGGAATGGTACACGGTACAGCTGTTTCATACTCATCTGGTTTCTATGCAGCATCCTGTCGATGGTTGAGATGCTAACCGTATGGATGTTTTCAAAGACATCGTTGTCTTCTATAATGGTCCTTTGTATTTCTCTGAGTCTCATGGCATTGTTTGCTAGGACCATGGTGCAAATAGCATCGCACCCTTTCACATAGACAAAAACTATGCGAACACACATTTTACTGTAAAACATACAGGTGGGTGCATGTAAGGTGCAGTATGTATCTGTATAGAGTATATTTCTGTATGCTGTGAAATACAAGTGGACTACTGTAAAATGAAGCATTGTAGGAAGTATACAGTATACTGCTTATATACAGTAACAGTGCACTGTACATTGGTGGACATACCTGTTCTCTCTTCGAAATGTTTGAACTATTGAGGACAAGGTTGATCTCCCGATATTCGGCTGCACCCTTCGACCCGCCTCAGCCATTGTAAGGCCATGATTGACAACATGGTCTACAATAGTGGCCCTTATGTCATCAGATATGCGCCTGTGTCCTCTTCTGCCTCTTCCTCTGTTTTGCCTTCCACCACGCATCCTTGCTCCTCTTCTTCCTCATCTTGGCTGTTGACCCTGTTCATTTCCTGGTCCATCCATTATTGGAAAATTTCAACTCTGTGTTGTGGTCTGTCTATATATGCTTGCCAATTGATTCTTCATGAGATGCACCTTTGAGCAATTTAGACAACTGGTTGATTGTTGGTTGAACTAACACTTTTACATTCCTTCATGAGTGAGGGTCAATTTCACCTGCACGATTAATCAATTCACGTTTTAGAAATGTGTTAAAACTATGTGTGACAGTTTATGACAAGTAGTTCAACATTTTTGCATGTAATGGCTTATGCAAGGAACTAATGCCTAGATGTTTTGAGGGGTAAGACTATTCAACAGAGAATCATCTACTATATTTTGATCAACATGACATGAGCAATTGATAATGTGGAAAAAAGCTGACACTTGTACATTATCAATTGCAATTTGCTCAAAGGAATAAGAAATTGCTTTAATGATGTGCACAAGTGACTAGATGATTTGGAATTTGTACAAGTAGTTTCAAGAATTGCACTTTTGATCTAAGAAATGCACCAAAGCGATTGAGAAAAACTGTAATACTTGCATGTACATACACTTCTTCAATCTTTTGTCCCACCTCTATCTTTCTCCCACCCCCCCCCTCTCTCTTTTTCTCTCTTTCTCTCTCTTTTTCTCTCTCTATTTCTCTCTCTCTTTCTCTCTCTCTCTCTCTCTCTCTCTCTCTCTCTCTCTCTCTCTCTCTCTCTCTCTCTCTCTCTCTCTCTCTCTCTCTCTCTCTCTCTCTCTCTCTCTCTCTCTCTTTGGGTATGAGGAGAAACTCCCCATACCCAAATATGTTCACTTTTGTGTGTGGCAATTTTGCTTTGTGTGCATGTGTGACAAATAGGTCAAAACATTTATTTCTCTGTTCATGCTCTATTTCACTTATTTTCTCTCATGCTTTCTTCTCTCTCTCTCTCTCTCTCTCTCTCTCTCTCTCTCTCTCTCTCTCTCTCTCTCTCTCTCTCTCTCTCTCTCTCTCTCTCTCTCTCTCTCTCTCTCTCTCTCTCTCTATCTATCTATCTATCTATCTAAGGCCCATGATGCCCCAGCTAGCCCCTCCCAAGATTCCAGAGGGGGATAGGGTGGACTTTGATGTGAGTGATGCCATATCATATCAAGGAATTGGCCCACTATCTGATTGGCTGTTCCCCTTCCATTTCAAATTCACTACTGAACATTAATATAGATGTTTGTAAGATGCAGCTTGTAGCTCCGCTTCACACCACATCTCTGAATAATAATCTATTTAATCTCAATCCTCTCTCTTTCCCTCTCTCCCTCTCTCAGGACATCCACATGAAGAGGATGGAGAAGGATCTCCTGGAGTTGCAGAGTCTGATTGATGTCCACTTTGACCAGAGGAAGAAGGAGGAGGAGGAGCTCATTGGGCTGAAAGACCGAATTGTGAGTCAACTCCCTGTTTACTTCATGTTGACGTGTTAAAATAGAACAGAGGAAGTACAACCTTAACTACCTGAACTTGTCCAATAACAATGCACATGTTTTGCTTTTACGCTTCGTCCCAACAGAACACAACCCTGGTCAAGGAGCGCACAAGCTCATGATCAAACATGTGGACATGAAACAGTCCAAAGTCCTTTCCTCTCATCCTTTCCCTCTCTCATCCCCACAGGAGAAGCGTCGGTTTGAGAGGGCAGAGGTGCAGCGAGTTCAAGCGGAGAAGGAGCGGGACCGGCAGAACAGGATTGCGGTAGGCCAAAACATACATCAGGATTGTGATAGGGTCAACTTCACAACCCTGTGGGGGTAGAGACAAATAGACACCACTGTGGTACCCCAGGATTGCGGTAGGCCTGAATATACACCCCTCTTGTACCTCAGGATTGTGGTAGGGCCGGGTACACACCTGTGGTACCCCTGGTTTTAAGCAACAGATAGACTTGTGTTGTGTTAAGAATGTATTTTTCCTTTCTAACTTCATCATTGTCTCATGCTCAGGAAGAACGGCAGAGAAAGGAAGATGAGGAGGCTAAAAAGAAGAACGATGACGAGGCCAAGAAGAAGAAGGTTCTTTCCAACATGGGGGCCAACTTTGGGGGCTTCCTGCAAAAGGTATTTATGTTCACTGTCATTCACTTGTTAGCTTTAGGAAAAGATTTTTGGATTCATACAGTAAATGTGTTTTATGAAGCTAAATATCTATTTTGTTGGTCAACATACAGTTGCGGGCCAAATGTTCTGTCAGACTGTTTTAAGCATAGAAATAGAATCACAACATTCTATATGGTTTTAAGTTTGTGTGTTTGACATATGTTTCAAGCGGAGCATCGTGGGAGGGGGAAGCGTCTAATGGGGAGAGAGATCAAGAAGAAGACCTTGGTTGAGAGATGACCCACACTGGAGATCGACACCCTGAGAGAGGGCGCCCTGAAGTCAGTCCTGGCCGATCACACACGCCTCCCCAAGCCAAATGCACATGGGCCTAAATCTTCCTCACACCACCACATCAGAGTTTTCTACAATTCATGTCCAAAGCCCACCCACCTGGCTACCAACTGTGTTGCTATGTTTACCAGCTGACCCCCTCCCACCTTCTCTTGGTCTCCCAGGCAACGAGCTTAGGAGATGTGGAACTGGATCTACACGCTGGAGTCGGATAAGTTTGACTTCATTGATCACACGAAGAAACAGAAATATCAGGTGGGAAGACCTGGACATGTACCAAAGGCCGAATCCATAGATGTTTAGGCTTGTGTGTGAGCGACTGTGTACATCTGTTGTGTAGTATTCGTGTAATCACTGATGCAATGTGACAACTTTAGAGGGAACAAGAAAGGAGGGAGATCCCACCATCCCCTCTTCCCTCTTTCCTCTCTTTTTATGGCCCCCCTCTTCTTTTGCATGTCCTAGTGTGTTATTGAAAAATACAAGTTATAATAATGTAATGTAATATTATACAAGTTATAATAATGTATTGATAATAAAATTGTGTACACTCACTGAGATTGCTAGCTTGATTTTCCTCTGGAAATTGTCACACACACACACTTTTATTACTTTATTGGGAGCCTGGGAGAAGTATAATGACTCAAAATCGACCTTGTATCAGTGTCGAGGCTGGCCAACGTCATCCTGCTCCCACATTACTCAATGAGGGAAACGCTGCCCTCTGCTGGAGAGATGTATAAGCACTAATTAGACACTCATTGGTTTAAACACACAACACACATATTACCTGACACTAGAAACCATTATTACAGCAGACACGAGTAATCATCACTACATACTAGACAGGCAGAAGGGAATTATAGGCTTGATCTACTTGCAGTGAGCTCAGTAATGACACTGTCTGTCTCACATGTGTGGAGGAACACATAAACAAACACGCTCCATTCAATCTGTATCACTGAAGCATAACAGATTCTGCGATAGAAATGTAAAGGTCATTTCTGATTGAGCCGACATATGCAGCATTTACCGTGAATGCGATTTCCGCTAACGCAAGAACATTGTCTTTAAATTTCAATCAAAACTCTGTAACGCAAACGCTGAATTTCCGCAATACGGCTTGAATAGAGCCTTAATTCTTGTCACCAAACTGCCACTGCTGAATGCTAATAGCAGTGATTTTGTTGAATGAATTGTTTAAGTTAGAGCTTGGAAAGCTTGCCCTCTAACTTAATTAATTAATATTCTCATCTATCTCCCTTTTTATGTGATATCTTACAGTTATGATTATCTCTGTCATGCATCTTTTCTTCATCTAGCTCTTCCTCTTTCTTGCTCGCTCTCTCTCTCTCTCTCTCTCTCTCTCTCTCTCTCTCTCTCTCTCTCTCTCTCTCTCTCTCTCTTTCGCTATATATATATATATATATATATATATATATATAGAAACTAATCAAAATATATTTTATATTTCAGAATCTTCAAATTAGTTACCCTTTGTCTTGATGACAGCTTTGCACACTCTTGGCACACTCTCAACCTGCTTCTTGAGGTAGTCACCTCGAATGCTTGAAGGAGTTCCCACATATGCTGAGCACTTGTTGGTTGCTTTTCCTTCACTCTGCAGTCCAACTCATCCCAAACCATCTCAATTGGGTTTAGGTCAGTTCTTCTGATGCAGCACTCCATCACTCTCCTTCTTGGTCAAATAGCCCTTACACAGCCTGGAGGTGTATTTTTGGGTCATTTTGGGTCATTGAAAAACAAATGATAGTCCTACTAAGCAAAAACCAGATGGGATGGGGTATCACTGCAAAATGCTGTGGTAAGTATTCTGGTTAAGTGTGCCTTGAATTCTAAATAAATCATTGACATTTTCACCACCACACCTCCTCCTCCATGCTTCACAGTGGGAACCACACATTCGGAGATCATCCGTTCACCTACTCTGCGTATCACAAAGATATGGTGGTTGGAACCAAAAATCGCAAATTTGGACTCCTCAGACCAAAAGACAGATTTCCACTGTTCTAATGTCTATTGCTCATGTTTCTTGGCCCAAGCAAATCTCTTCTTCTTATTGGTGTCCTTTAGTAGTGGTTTCTTTGCAGAAATTTGACCATGAAGGCCTGATTCACACAGTCTCATCAGAACAGTTGATGTTGAGATGTGTCTGTTACTTGAACTATGTGCATTTATTTGGGTTGCAATCTGAGGTGCAATTAATTGATGATTTCTGAGGCTGGTAACTCTAATGAACTTATCCTCTGCAGCAGTGTCACGCCTTGGTCATTGTATTTTGTGTTTTTGGTATATGTTTGGGTAAGCCATGGTGTGACATGGGTTTATATGTTGTGTTTCGTATTGGGGTTTGTAGTATTGGGATTGTGTATGATTAGGGGTGTGTCTAGTTAGGCTTGGCTGCCTGGGGCGATTCTCAATCAGAGTCAGGTGCTTGTCGTTGTCTCTGATTGAGAACCGTATTTAGACAGCCTGACTTTCGCGTTGTAATTTGTGGGTGTTTGTTCCTGTCTTAGTGTTGTAGTCACCAGATAGGCTGTAATAGGTTTCACGTTTCGTTTGTTGTTTTCATATACAGTTATTTCATGTACCGCGATTATTTTCATTAAAGTCATGAGTAACCTACACGCTGCATTTCGGTCTGACTCTCTTCATACAACAGACGAATGTCATTACAAGCAGAGGTAACTCTGGGTCTTCCTTTCCTGTGAAGGTCCTCATGAGAGCCAGTTTCATCATAGCACTTGATGGTTTTTGCGACAGCAAATTCTCTTGATTGACTGACCTTCATGTCTTAAAGTAATGATGGATTGTCGTTTCTCTTTGCTTATTTGAGCTCTTCTTGCCATAATATGGACTTGGTCCTTTACCAAATAGGGCTATCTTCTGTATACCACCCATACCTTGTCATAACACAACTGATTGGCTCAAACACATTAAGAAGGAAATACATTCCACAAATTAACTTTTAACAAGGCACACCTGTTAATTGAAGTACATTCCAGGTAACTACCTCATGAAGCTGGTTGAGAGAATGCCAAGAATGTGCAAAGCTGTCATCATGGCAAAGGGTGGCTACTTTGAAGAATCTCAAATATTAAATATATTTTGATTTGTTTCACACTTTTTTGTTACTACTATGTGTTATTTCATAGTTTTGATGTCTTCACTATAATTCTACAATGTAGAAAATAGTCAAATTAAGAAAAACCCTTCAATGAGTAGGTGTGCCCAAACCTTTGACTAGCACTGCATATCTTCCCCAGCTCCTCCTCCCTAAATCCCTGCTCACATGTTTGGCTGAGGCCAGTCCAGTGCGTCCATCCGACAGACAGACAGGGAGGGATGGTGTGGGTGTGGGGAGGGAAGAGGACGTAGAAATTATCCAGCCATCCCACAGATTCTGCTCAAGCTGTAAATACAACTTGTTAAGCTGTCTACATGTACAGTTTGACGCATATGTTTGATAAATCCAAAGTGTGCACCACACCGACACTGCAACTGCCTCTGCAAAGCAATACTGCAAGGCAAACGCAGTGTTTCATTGGAAAATAATATAATTCTGGTGTACCAAAATGCAATGACACTGTCGGTGTGATCGAATGTAATTCAGGGCTCATCTGTAATAAGGATTAAATAAATAAATACTTAAGATTGCAAATCTATCTGACCATCCATTGGGTAATTTGGGGAATTATTTATTTAGTAATTTACAACCGCTCACGTTACATTCAGGAGATAAATAAGAGAAAGCTTTCATGAACTATGGTTTAATACGAACACACGCACACAGAAACACGTGCACACAGTCATACACAAAAGCACAAAACAGTCAGCCATACTCATAACTTAACATCAAAATGGTCAGAAGGGACACAAAAGTAAAAACAAACAGTACAATTAGTTCATATGCAAAATAAGTATTCTTTTGATTTTCTATGGAGAATAATAAGGAAGGAGAGAGTACCAGAAAAAAATTATCAGAAATGTCAGGTGGGTTGTTGTGTCTTATGTTGTTTGTTTTAACATGTACAAGAATGTTCAGTGACGTGTCAGTGTACGTTTAGCGGATGGGTTTCTTCAGGGCCTCGTCCACCTCCTCCTCAGGACACAGGGCGTGCCACTGGGCTACGGGACGTCTTGGATTGGCCAGCATGTCTGACCAATGGCGAAGGCCCACCCCTGAGGCACCGAAGCCGATCCAAACCTTCCCGATGGCGTCGTTGCTGCCCAGCTTGTCGTAATCGTACACTGTGATCAACACTTGGACTTTCTGCAAGAGGGAAAGGGAAGAGCAAAAAAACATCAAGTTTAAAAAGTCAGATGAAATCAAAATACCACCACATGTACAGTGTTGTTCAACATATAGCAGGAAATGGCAGGAGAGTGCAATGTTCTAGAGAAACACCGGGAGAGTCCTCAAACACAGGTCGCCCAACCCACAGGAAAACCTGTTATCACAACCCCAAGATGTCTTCCTTATGGGAAGTTTGTTGTACATGCCTGTATTTGGCCAAATGGAATCTCGAAGCTGAAGCTTTCGTTGAAGTAGGGGTTCAGAGTGTTCTGTTTGACTGTTGTCTTCTTCTTCTTCAGCCGCTTGCCTTGGTGCTGCAGCACCACTTTAACGAAGGGATCTGGTAGGAGAAGCCATGGGGTAGAGAGGAATGTTAGTCACAGAGGTCAAACAGAGGGTGAGCCACTTGGATGAAAGACTGTCAGAACAAATGATTATGCAGTAAATTAATGTGTAGTGTCTGCAACTCTGTAATGCTGCCCAATGGTTTAAGTTGAATTACTTCAACAAAATGTAGGCAACCAGATGTCATTAATAGGTCACAGCATGGCTACTATTAGCTAGTTGAGTTTACCATCACAGAATGTCTCGTTTTGAAAAAAAAGAGTGAAACGTCACAGCATGGCTAGTATTGACTAGGAGAGTGTAAGGACTAATAGAAGGTCACCTGACAAGCCTCCGCAGTCCATCGCCTTCAGGTGCTTGGCCTCCATGATGTTGATGGTCAATTTACCGGCCGTGGGGACGTAGCGCAGAGAGATACAGATGTCCCCTAGCTTCTCTACCTGTGACCAGACAAACACAAACAGGCACATAGATAGAAAGATATATTAAAACAGACAATTCGATATAGTTTGATATGCAGAGACAGACAGACACAGACAGGTAGACGTAAAAAAAAGCATGCACCCTAAACCAAAACAGACTGTATTTCTGTCCTCACCTCCTCTTTCTCTCCTCCAACCAGATCCCTCCATTCGTGGAGTGGCTGAGCCAGGTCCACACTGTTCATGGGGATGGAGATCTGTCCAATCACGTCGTGTTTACCAAAGCGATCAAAGTCAAAGACCTGTAGGACCAGAGTCTGACCGCCCAGCTCCTGGTAGGGGATCTGTGGAGGAACACAAAGAACAGGGAGGAGACGGTCAAGACAGAGTGTTCTCGACTACATAAACCTCAGTACTGTAAGAGCTTTTCTAAGGATTTTACATATACACATGAATGAATACAACATCTCTATATCACTGTCTGTTCTCCAGCACCCCATACTGACCTTGAAGATGAAGGTTTCATTGAACACTGGGCAGAGATTCTTGCGCTGGACTTTGGTCTCAAACTTCTTCTTCTTGTCTGGCAGCATGTAGACCTTGACATAGGGGTCTGAGGTGCCGCCCATGTCCATGGCTGGCAGGTTTTCCGCCTGCAGGATACCCACAATCAGCTGTGAGAGGGGGCAGAGAGGGGGAAAAGGTTAGAGGTAAGAGGTTAGAGGTAAGATCTGAACACAGTGATAACTTAGGCGGATTTCAGCTGGGATTCAATCCATATGGGGATTGCAATGCAGCTTTTAAAGGGAATGATAAATGCTGCAAATGACTTCTCAATCGGAAACGCAGCGAAATTACACCTGAGATTTTTCCAAACACAAATGGAACACTTCAAAACAACGGCACAGGACTTCATTCCCAAAATTATTTCATTTGTCACATATATGCAATGTTTTCCGGGATTCAATTCAAGCCGCATAATAGCGCAGTGCAATTAAACTGACTTTTAAATGTAAGAGCGATTTAGCGGATAGAAAATGTCCCCTCTAAAGGTCACAGCTTAATGCTCAGCCGTTAAGAGGAAAAGGTCATAGGTCACTGAGGACACAAATATGAGGTCAGAGATTAAAGCTGAGAGCTGAGCAGACAAAGAACAGAGGTCAGAGAGCCTTTAGACGTGTTATTAGTCAGACACTTCACTTCAAGTAGGTCAAATGTCAAGGAGGACAAGACAGAAATGCATACAAAAGAATGCACACAAATGCACACACACACACACACACAGACACACACCTGGTTGTCAGTGAAGTTGTAGTCCAGGGTGAACTCCAGTTTTCCGAAATTCTCTTTTTCCTCCTCCTCTCCTTCCTTACCTTCTCCTTCCTAAATGAGAGAGAACATCAAATTAATTATTTATCACAGGTATCATTACACAGCCACTGCATTAGTCTCTCTCTTCACACAGTCACTGACATTACATCTGGAAATCACTTCAGATAATTTCAAACCCAGTTGCAAATTAGGTACTTGAACCCATTACACCACACACTATATTGCCCTCCCTCCTTCTGTCTCCTCTCCTCTCACCTTGCCCTCCTCTCCTTCTCCGGCTCCCTCCTTCTTTCTTCTGCCTCGGCCTCCTTTCCTCTCGCGTGCTTTCTTGGGCTTCTTGCCCTTGTTGATGCACTTCTTCCAGATACAGAAACCTAGACAGGCCACCAGAGCCAGCACCACCAACACTATCGCTCCTATTGCCCACATGGGCACTGGGGGAGAGATAGACATAGGCCTTATATAGCCTTGTGATATCTATAATACAACATACATAACAACATACATATAACATACATATAATACTTATGTAGCCTTATGCTATCTATTATACAACATACTGTACATAGGCCTTATGTAGGGTTATGACATATACACTGAGTGTACAAAACATGAACTTCTTCGATATAGGGGGCGCTCTTTTAATTTTTGGATAAAAAAAGTTCCCGTTTTAAACAAGATATTTTGTCACAAAAAGATGCTCGACTATGCATATAATGCATATAAGCTTTGGAAAGAAAACACTCTGACGTTTCCAAAACTGCAAAGGTATTATCTATGAGTGCCACAGAACTGATGCTACAGGCGAAACCAAGATGACATTTCAAACAGGAAATGCCCCAGATTTTGAAGGCGCTTGTGTTCCAATGTCTCCTTATATGGCTGTGAATGCGCCAGGGAATGAGCTTACACTTTCTGTCATTTCCCCAAGGTGTCTGCAGCATTGTGACGTATTTGTAGGCATATCATTGGAAGATTGACCATTTTACACTACATCTACCAGGTGCTCGCTTGGTGTCCTCCGTCGCAATTATTGCGTAATCTCCAGCTGCGTGTATTTTTCCATTTGCTTCCGAGGAGAAACCCAACTGCCACGAATGATTTATCATCGAATAGATATGTCCGGGTAATTCTCAACCAAAATATCCGGTCGGAGACCGGAAGAAATGCGTTGCCTTGCGTCTGTTTGACCAAGAAACAAAGCCTAGGCAAATGACAAGACTCTAGACAACGTGTGGAAGCTGTATGTATTGCAACCTCAGCCCCATTAAATGTGGTTCACCTTTATCAATGGGTTCAAGTCGCGCATGGATATATTTTCCCATTTTCAGTGATCAGATTTTCCTGCGCTTTTTGATGAAACGCACCCTCTGTTATAGTCACAGCCGTGATTTAACCAGTTTTAGAAACGAGTGTTTTCTATCCACACATACTAATCATATGCATATACTATATTCTTGGCATCAGTAGCAGAAATGTTGCGCGATTTTTAACAGAATGTTCGAAAAAGTAGGGGGTAGGATTAACAGGTTTAAGGACAACTTCCTAATATTGAGTTTCACCCTCCCCCTTTTGCCCTCAGGACAGCTTCAATACATCGGGGCATGGACTCTACAAGGTGGAGAAAGCATTCCACAGGGATGTTGACTCCAATGCCTCCCAAAAGTTGTGTCAAATTGGCTGGATGTCCTTTCGGTGATGGACCATTGTTGATACACATGGGAAACTGTTAAGTGTGGAAAAATCCAGCGGTGTTACAGTTCTTGACACCAACCAGTGCACCTGGCACCTACTACAATATCCTGTTCAAAGGCACTTAAATATTTTGTCTTGCCCATTCACCCTCTGAATGGCATACATACACAATCCATTTCTCAATTGTCTCAAGGCTTAAAAATCCTTCTTTAACTTGTCTCCTCCCCTTAATCTACACTGATTGAAGTGGATTTAAGAAGTGACATCAATAAAGGATCATGTATTTTTTGGGGGGCCTTTTTTTAAAGCAACTCAAAATATACAATATAGAAAAACAGAGTATACAACAGAGTATCCAAACATTACAGTCAGGGGAAAACAGACTATACATTATATAAAGACTTTGTAAAACAAACATTCAAAGGGATCATAGCTGTCACCTGGATTCACCTGGTCATGTCTGGAAAGAGCAGGTGTCCTTAATGTTTTGTACACCTAGTGTATAACACAACATACATAGGCCTTGTGTAGCCTTATGTTATGGAACATTGATATCGGACATGTTATTGTGAGGAGTGATGGAAAGGAGAGCACAGGCGATGTGAAAACAATATTAACTTACTTTTGAGTTTATGATCTGTGATAAGTGGAGGAAAAGCAGGGGATGAAATGAAAGAGAAGAAATAATGAGAGGACATTTACAGTGGGGCAAAAAGGTATTTAGTCAGCCACTAATTGTGCAAGTTCTCCCACTTAAAAATATGAGAGACGCCTGTAATTTTCATCATAGGTACACATCAACTATGACAGACAAAATGAGAAGAAAAAAATCCAGAAAATCACATTGTAGGATTTTTAATGAATTTATTTGCAAATTATGGTGGAAAATAAGTATTTGGTCACCTACAAACAAGCACGATTTCTGGCTCTCACAGACCTGTAACTTCTTTAAGAGGCTCCTCTGTCCTCCACTCGTTACCTGTATTGATGGCACCTGTTTGAACTTGTTATCAGTATAAAAGACACCTGTCCACAACATCAAACAGTCACACTCCAAACTCCACTATGGCCAAGACCAAATTTTCTGTTTTTTTTTCTTCTCATTTTGTCTGTCATAGTTGAAGTGTACCTATGATGAAAATTACAGGCGTCTCTCATCTTTTTAAGTGGGAGAACTTGCACAATTGGTGGCTGACTAAATACTTTTTTGCCCCACTGTATGTGAAACGAAATTACACACACAGAATGAGCGATGGATGTGTGTGTGTGAGTTCATTGTGTTCAGGGCTCACTTGGCATGTGGTTGAGTTCGTTGAAGAACTTGCTCTTCATATTCTTGAACTGGTGGTCAGAGTGATGAGTGGAGGGAGGGGCGGGGCCTGGGGGCGGCTCTTCTCTCTCCTCAGCCGCCCGACGGGGCCGCACTTGCACACTGGCCAATTGCATCGCAGCTCAGCTAAAAGGCAGAGGAGACAAAAGAGCAATCACTTTCGAGTAGTTTAAGAAATATTTTAACATGCCATACATTCTAAACATCATGTTAAGTAAGTAAACTAGATAGGGTTAGGGTTGCTCCTAACCAACTCAGTGGCCTTGTGTGTTTCGAGTGTCTGCCCTGAGACTGGAAGGTTTGGAGTTCGTAACACTGAAAAAAATGAAAGGTTCTTAAATGGATGTTCCTCAGCTCTTAAGGTTCCTTGGAGAACTTTCCACCATTTAAGAACATTTGAGTTAAGTGTGAGGTCCTTGACCTGGCCTCTACGTTTCTTCAGAATTCTAAAAGGTTCTAGAAATGTGTAGAAGCCTGCAGATGTGTTCGATTCACAACAAAGTGGCTAGTGTTAACAACTGTTTATTTTCCAGTGTAACATTTCTAGTGTTGATTCAATAGTTAAATTAACACCCATTGGTGTAACGGAACCCCAGTGTTGATATTATTATCATATTCCCCAGCATTCTCTATTGCTGGTGAATTTTTGCATATTCACTTAGGTCTCACTTGTTGAAGGTCTCAGGATTGAAAGCATCAACCATATCTCTAACTAAAATTCACTGGAAAGGCGCCCTGGGAAATATGCACATAATATGCACATAAGGCTTAAACCCTTTTTGTATGAATCTTCAAACAACCATCCCATTACAGGTTCTCTAGAGACCATACAATGGTTACCATACGGAATTGCTCTCAATAACCTTATTTTGTTCCAAATTGCACCTTTATTTTAAAGTGTACCCTGCTGAGTCATACCATTTTTCCCAAAAAATGGCAAGTAAGTAAACTGAGTCAATGCACCTTTGCTTGGTTGGCACTCAGCTTTAAATAGACAGATTGGTAGTTAAGGGCCTGTGATAGAATAGCATCCGGTCCAGGGGTTGTACTGTAAAAGAGCCAACTTAACCAACTGCTTAATCAAATCAAATGTATTTAAATAGCCCTTCGTACAATGCTTAATCAGCATTAATCTGTGAGTTTGGTGAACATAAGAAAGACAATAAATTGAGATAATGAGTGAACGTTTGTTCACTCAACAAACTTTGCTCACAGTAAACTAAATGTATTAAAACTTGTTGAGTCAAAATACAAATTCATGTTTGTCTTCATTGTAAAAAAGCCAAGTTAACTTAATCAGCATTATTCTGTGAGTAGGGTGGACTTCAGAAGCACAATAAATGTAGCTTATGGGTGAGAGTTTGTTCACTTGACAAACTTCTCGAAGTTAGCTGAATTTGAAAAAGCTTGTTGTGTAAAATTACAAATCCATGTTTGCCTTTGGTAGGCAACACTGTATGTTGGGACAGCTTTATGCCCAAAGTTTGTGCACTCACAATCCTATTGCAGCTGGTTACAATTACAATTCTACGTAGAATTTGTATTTATTTTTATTTCACCTTTATTTAACCAGGTAGGCAAGTTGAGAACAAGTTCTCGTTTACAACTGCGACCTGGTCAAGATAAAGCAAAGCAGTGTGACACAGACAACAACACAAAGTTACACATGGAATAAACAATAAACAAGCCAATAACACAACAAACAAGTCAATGACACAGTATATAAAAAAGCAAGTCTATATACAGTGTGTGCAAAAGGCATGAGGAGGTAGGCAATAAATAGACCATAGGAGCAAATAATTACAATTGATAAATTGTAGTGATAAATAAATGAACAGATGATGATGTGCAAGTAGAGATACTGGTGTGCAAAAGAGCAGAAAAGAAAATAAAAACAGTATGGGGTTGAGTTAGGTAGATTGGGTGGGCTATTTACCAATGGAATCAACAAACTGCTCGAAGTGACCTGAATTTGAAAAGTGTCAACGGGTGTATTAGAGGCAAAGTCAGCTGCAGGAGAGTAGGCAAACTTTTATTTTAGTTCCGAAAAACGAGAGCACTACATAAATCAAACGCGCTCATTTACAGAGAACATAACAAAAGTAAAGCGCGTAATAAAATACCACAATAACATGAAACAATTACACACAAACATGATGGGAAACAGAGGGTTAAATACAAGTAGATTGATTGGGGAAATGAAAACCAGGTGTGTATGGAAAAGACAAGACAAATAGATATATGAAAAATGGAGCGGCGATGGCTGGAAAGCCGGTGACGTCGATCTATTTGTCTTGCCACCCGAACAAGAAGAGGAGCCGACGGAAGTTGTGACAGTACCCCCCACCTTGACACGCAGCTCCCGCGGCGCGCCGACACCGGCCTCGACCCGAAGGACGAGGCTCGGGGCGACGGTGAAACTCCCGCAGCAGTTCAGAATCCAAAACATCTGCAACCGGAACCCAGCACCTCTCCTCCGGCCCGTACCCCTCCCACTCCACGAGGTACTGAAGGCCCCCCACCGACGCCTCAAATCCAGGATGGAAGGAACGATGTACGCCGGGGCCCCCTCAATGTCCAAAGGGGGCGGAGGAACCTCCCGCACCTCAGATTCCTGGAGCGGACCAGTCACCACCGGCTTGAGGAGAGACACATGAAACGAGGGGTTAATACGGTAATCGGGGGGAAGCTATAACCGTTAACTAACCTCGTTCAGTCTCCTCAGGATGTTAAATGGCCCAACAAAACGCGGCCCCAGCTTCCGGCAGGGCATGCGGAGGGGCAGGTTTCGGGTCTAGAGCCAGATCCGGTCCCCCGGTGCAAACACCGGAGCCTCACTGCGGTGACGGTCTGCGCTGGCCTTCTGGCGCAGCACGGCCCGCTGGAGGTGAACATGGGGGTAAATAGGTCTCCTCCGCACGCCTGAACCAGTCGTCCACCTCAGGAGCCTCGGTCTGACTCTGATGCCAAGGCGCTGGTACCCCTGGAAGGGGGAGAGGTTAGTGGAGGAGTGGCGCAGCGAGCCATCTCGGCCCAGTGCACGAACGCCGCCCACTCCCCCGACCGGTCCTGGCAAAAGACTGCAGAAACCTACCCACACCCTGGTTCACTCTCTCCACCTGTCCATTAATCTTGTGGTGAAAACCCAAGGTTAGGCTGATCGAGACCCCCAGACGTTCCATGAACGCCCCCAAACCCTCGAAATGAACTGGGGACCCTGATCAGACACTATATCCTCAGGCACCCCTTAGAGCCGGAAGACGTGTGTCAACAAGGCCTCCGCAGTCTGTGCGGCCGTAGGGAGACGGCAGGACTTGGAAAAATGACCAGGATCGTCGTTGTGGACCGTGGTGTTACCCTGTGAGGGAGGAAGATCGGTAAGGAAATCGACCGAGGCCGTTGTGGAATGGCTAAGGCGTGTAGCTTACCTCTGGGCAGGTGCCTAGGATCCTTAAACTGGGCACACACCGAGCAGGAGGTGTCACGGGATACTAGGAGTGGTGGATTGGAATCAGGCGCAGAGAGCAGGGTTCAGTATATCGTGAATTTATTCTCCAGCAAACAAACGGTCACGCCAACACACAGGGCGCATAGAATAGACCATCCCAAACACAGGACAAAACAGTCCGGAGAATAACCAGATGAAAACCACAATCCAACAGAGTAACAAAAACAATCCCACACAAAACAAGGGTGGGACAACCTACTATATATAGGGAAGCTAATAAACTAAAATACACACAGGTGAAACCAATAAGACAAAACCAACAGACAAACGAAAAAGGGATCGGTAGCGGCTAGTAGGACGGTGACGACGACCGCCGAGCACCGCCCGAACAGGCAGGGGAGCCAACTTCGGCGGAAATGGTGACAGGAGGAAACATAAACCCTCATGTCCTTAGCCGAGGTGGGCCACCATTACTTCCCACTCAGACAGCGCACTGTCCGACCAATGCCTGGATGACCCGAGGAGGGTGACGTGTCGGCCCAATATATCAGCCGGTCACAGACAGCAGGCGGAATGTACAGATGCCCAGCGGGACACTGGAAGGGAGCGGGCTCTGCGCTTAATGCCTGCTCAATGTCCGTGTCCAGCTCCCATACTACCGAGAAACTCGAGGAGGCAGGTGAAGTGGAGGACCGAATGTACCCCTGACAAAGAGATTTGGAGAAATATGTCTCCATAGCCAACGTCTCCGCGTGTGACAGGGGATACACGTGACACCTGGGAAGTGCGGCGTCTACCTGAAGGTTTATCGCACAAGTCCCCCAACGATGGGGTGGTAATTGAGTCGCCTTCTTCTTGGAGAAGGCGAGAGCCAAATCGGAATATTTGGTGGGAATGCGCATGGTGGAGACCTGGTCTGGACTTTCCACCGTAGTAGCTCCAACGGAAACCCCTACACATGAGCACTCTCGCAACCACCTCGTGAGAGCCCGCCGTTGCCATGAAACAGTGGGGTCATGACAAGCTAACCAGGGCAGGCCTAGCACCATGGGAAACGCAGGAGAGTCAATGAGGAAGAGACTGATTCTCTCCTTGTGACCCCCCTGCGTCACCATACCCAGGAGAGTTGTGGCCTCCCTAATTAACCGTGACGCTATTGGTTGACTGTCTAAGGCGTGAACTGGGAAGGGCTTAGCCACTAGAACATTGGGGATCCCTAAACTATGGGCAAATGATCTGTCTATGAAATTCACAGCTACGCCTGAATCAACTAACGCCTTATGCTGGGAATGCGGGGAGTTAACTTGCAATAACAGGTGGGCAACAGAGGGTCCTGGATGAGAATGGTGAAGGCTCACTTGGGGTGACGCCAGAGTGCTCTGCCTGCTGCTTCGACCCCCAGAGGAACCAACCAGACACCGACCGGCAGTGTGCCCTCTGCTGCCACAGATGGTACACGTGAAGGCCCCTCCTCCGGCCTCCCTGAGTGCAGCACCTCCCAGCCCCATAGGCACCGGAACGGTGGTGTTGGGAGATGAAACCAACAGAGCTGCGTCTGAACATCCACTGGTGGCCAGCAGGTTATCCAGCCAGATGGACAGGTCCACCAGCTGATCAAACATGAGGGTGGTGTCCCTGCCGGCCAAATCCCTGCAGGCTTCAGCGATAGTGGTCGATCATGCACCTGTTGTTCCATCCCGCTCCGGTGGCCAGGGTCCGAAAGTACAAGACGAACTCCTGGGCACTCCTCGTCCCCTGCCTCAGGTGGAAAAGACATTCACCGTGGTCGAAGACTGCATGGAAGCGACGGGTGAACTCCACAAAGTGGTCCAGCGCCGCATCTCCTTCTACCCACACGGCATTGGCCCACTCAAGGGCTTTCCCGGAGAGGCACGAGACGAGGGCGGACACCCTCTCACATCCCGAAGGAGCCGGGTAGACGGTCACTAGATACAGTTCCAGCTGCAGCAGGAACCCCTGGCAGCGTGCCGCTGTCCCATCAAACTCCCCGGGAAGGGCGAGACGAATCCCACTGGGACCAGGTGCAAGAGAGGCGAGTAGTGGAGACCACTGTTGTGCTGGGGAGGGCGCTGGAGGGACTCCCTGTCTCTCCCAGCGATCCATTGTCTGGACTACGCGATCCATGACAGCGCCGAGATGGTAGAGCATCGCCGTGTGCGCCCGGACACGCTCCTCGACCCCTACAACAGGGGTACCTGCTCCTGCTGACTCCATAGATGGTGTGGAATTCTGTCACGATGTGTGCAACTGGTTGAAGGAAAGTCAGGTGCAAGGAGAGCAGAGTTGGGTGATAACAGGAGCACTTTATTCATGCCCAAGGAAAACAACGATTACGCCCAAAGTACACAAATGGTACAATAAACAAAACACACAGGTCAAACACATACCCGGCGCAATTCCACACACAGACATGGGGTGAACAGAGGGATATATACATTTAGTCAGATGAGGGAATGTGAACCAGGTGTATCCATTGGCTTCAGCTAATGGGGATCCTAAAAAAAAATCTACCTCCATACCTCCCCCCTCACCCCCTGACTCCGTCTCACCAACCCTTTCTCTTATCAGTTACTCTATCTCTCTCCTCCCTTCCGTGTCCCCCTATCTTGTTCTCCCTCCCTCCCTCCTTTCTCTCTTGGTTCATAACGTGAGTGTGTTGAGGTACAGTGAAACTCTCATTCTTAAGCCCACTGCGTCCATCACTAATCCCTCTGACTCCATCAAAGGCTGGCTGTTGGCACACACAAATGCATGCACACACACACACACACACACACACACTAATATGCACACAAGACCTGCTCTGTTAAATATGCATATGCATACCTCCATGCAAGGCTGCATTATGCCACACACACTCCAACCTTCCTACATCTGCTGTCCTCCTCTCACTGTGCACAGACACGTAACAAGATTCACTGCCAAAGGTAATCCCCAAATCCCAGAGCTTAACTAAATTAGGGACAGTTCAGTTCGCTCTCTCCTATCCCCTACTATCCCTTATCCAACCTAAACCACTCCCATTAACCCCCACAACATCACCTGCTGTCACACAGACAGATCCCACCTAGTTATCCAACCAACAATCACATTTCCATAACAATATCTGATGTGTGACTTGTCAACTTAACCTGTTAAATCCAAGCAGATAGAATGCATAAGCGCTGGATTAGTAAGCACAGCTATGTGATGGTGAGTGAGGGGAGGCAAAACATAAGACTGCTGGCTAATAGGCTTGTGACTTCATCAGTCAAGATCACGCACACACACGCACACACGCTAACACACCCATACAAGCACACACACACGTGCACAATGCGGTGAGAGGGGGGCTAGCTTGGTTGAGTAGCATAGGGTTGGCCACCACTTCTCACTCACAGTGGTATACTCCCTTAAACGGATCATGCTGGCAGAATGCAGGGAGTCAGGGCCGGACCTTACTGATTAGATGCTTGTTAAATGCTAGATCACCGTGTCAGTGATTAGGGCTTACATGCCTGACTGACCACTCTGTTGGAAGGTTATTTTTTTCACTTCCGGTCTTGGCGAAAGTCACTGTTATTCCAAGGGTTTTATGGTCACATACTAGCATAAGCCTTTGGAGTGGTTTGTGCTGGACAAGGTCAATGGAATAGGCCTAGCTATACAGGCTACTGGTTGATTTTATTGGGCCACAGGCAGTTAAAGTTATTCTGGAATGAAGTAGAGCCAAAATAATCTCCTTAAGAATTTGGATTGATGAACTCATGTTGGAAAGTGCCTGTCTAGATTCAGTAATACATTCGTTTTTTGCAAAGGTTAAGGTTAGGATTGAGAATGTGAGGACTGATATTGTGACCAATACTTCACATGACAGACAATACAACCATATGATCAAACGGTGGGTGTAGCTGGTGCATGGAAGTCAGGCGCAGGAGAGCAGAGATGAGTGGACAAAGCACTTTTACTGAGGCCATTATTACAACTGACGCAACCACATCACAAAACAAATGCCCAAAGAACAAGTGAGGCAGCACAAAGTACAACAACAAAGTACAAAGTACCGGCTGCCACAAAGCATGGCTTCAAAACAGATCCCGGCGCAAACCAGCCGGAAGCATGCCAACCTTGACAATAAACAATACCCCACATGGAGTATTGGAGTATGGAGTATTGTGAAGACATGGAGGGAACAGAGGGCTAAATACACATAGTAATTATGAGGAGATGTAAACCAGGTGTGCAGGAAATCAAGACAAAACAAATGGAAAATGAAAGGTGGAGTGGTGATGGCTAGAAGACCGGAGACGTCGACCGCAGAACACCACCCGAACAAGGAGCGGGACCGACTTCGGCGGAAGTCGTGACACATATATACACTAGCGATAAAAAGTTTTAAAACACCTACTATTCAAGGGTTTTTCTTTATTTTTTAAACTATTTTCTACATTGTAGAATAATAGTGAAGACATCAAAATAATGACATAACACATGGAATCATGTAGTAAAGAATAAAGTGTTAAACAAATCAAAATATATTTTATATTTGAGATTCTTCAAATATGTTTTGAGCAAAATAGTTTTTTTTACATAACTGCAAACTTCAAGGAGTAGGGCATTCAAGGATTTGGTTTGATGGAAAGTTATGATGTCATTGCCCCCCCCTCCCCTTGCATGAGGAACAATACAGGAGCCACAAAGAACAAAAGAGGAAAGGCCCACCACCCCACTTGTGTAACGGTCGTCGGTGGAAGAAGGTGAGTAGCGATGCGTAGCGTAGTAAGTGTCCATATTTTTAATAAAGAAATTGAATACTGAACAAAACAACAAAGTGAACAAACGAAACCGAAACAGTTCTGTCTGGTGCAGAATACAAACACTCAACAGAAAATAATCACCCACACCACACAGGTGGGAAAAGGCTACCTAAGTATGATTCTCAATCAGAGACAACTAACGACACCTGCCTCTGATTGAGAACCATACCAGGCCAAACACAAAAACACCACATAGAAAAAGGAACATAGACAACCAACCCAACTCACGCCCTGACCATACTAAAACAAAGACATAACAAAAGAACTAAGGTCAGAACGTGACAACTTCTGCCATGTCATGACTTACCTGAACCACCCACTGAAATGTTCATCCAGAAGTGGCGTTCCTGGTGACCAGGGACTTTAATGCAGGCAAACTTAAATCCATTTTTACCTGATTTCTACCAGCATGTCACATGTGCAACAAGAGGTAAAAAAGTCTGGACCACCTTTACTCCACACACAGAGATGCATACAAAGCCTGCCTTCCATTAGCCAAATCTGACCAGAATTATATCCTCCTGATTCCTAAAAAGCTAAAACTGAAGCAGGAGGTACCAGTGACTAGCTCAATAGTGCTCAGATGACACAGATGCTACGTTACAGGACTGTTTTGCAGACTGGAATATGTTCCGGGATTAATCCAGTGGCATTGAGGAGTATACCACCTCAGTCATCGGCTTCATCAGTAAGTGCATCGATGTCGTCCCCACAGTGATCGTATGCACATATCCCAACCAGAAGCCATGGATTACAGGCAACATCCGCATCGAGCTAAAGGCTAGAGCTGCCGCTTTCAAGGAGCGGGACACTAATCCGGACGCTTAAAATAAATCCTGCTATGCCCTCAGAAAAACCATCAAACAAGCAAAGCGTCAATACAGGATTAAGACTGAATCCTAATACATCGGCTCTGACACTCATCGGATGTCGCAGGACTTGAAAACTTTTAAGGACTACAAAGGGAAACCCAGACATGAGCTGCCCAGTTACGAGCTAAATGCCTTTTATGCTTGCTTTGAGGCAAGCAACACTGAAACATGAATGAGAGCACCAGCTGTACTGGACGACTGTGAGATAATGCTCTCGGGAAAGCGATGTGAGCAAGACCTTTAAACAGGTCAACATTCACAAAGCCGTGGGGCCAGACGGATTATCAAGAAGTGCACTCAAAGCAAGCTCGGACCAACTGGCAAGTGTCTTCACTGACATTTTCAACCTCTCCCTGACCGAGTCTGTAATACCTACATGTTTCAAGCAGACCGCCATAGTCCCTGTGCCCAAGGAAGAGAAGGTAACCTGCCTAAAGGCCCCCATTAACATCGACAGGGCTGTAGTGGAGCGGGTCGAGAGTTTCAAGTTCCTTGGTGTCCACATCACCAACAAACTATCATGGTCCAAACACACCAAGACAGTCATTAAGAGGGCACAACAACACCTTTTCCCCCTCAGTAGACTGAAAAGATTTGGCATGTGTCCCCAGATCCTCAAAGAATTCTACAGCTGCACCATTGAGAGCATCCTGACCGGTTGCATCACCGCCTAATATGGCAACTTCTCGGCATCTGACCGTAAGGCGCGACAGAGGGTAGTACGTACGGCCCAGTACATCACTGGGGCCAAGCTTCCTGCCATCCAGGACCTACAACTGCAATAAAAAGTATGTGAACATTTTGGAATTACCTGAATTTCTGCATAAATTAGTTATAAAATTGGATCTGATCTTCATCTTAGTCACAACAATAGACAAACACTGTGTGCTTAAACTAATAACACACAAATTATTGTATTTTTCTTGTTTATATTGAATACATAATTGAAAATAGTGTAGGTTGGAAAAAGTATGTGAACCCCTAGGCTAATGACTTTTCCAAAAGCTAAATGGAGTCAGGAGTTATCTAACATGGAGTCCAATCAATGAGACGAGATTGGAGATGTTGGTTAGAGCTGCCGTGCCCTATAAAAGAAACTCACAAAAATGTTGTTTGCTATTCACAAGAAGCATTGCCTGATGTGAACCTTGCCTCAAACAAAACATATCTCAGAAGGCCTAAGATTAAGAATTGTTGACTTGCATAAAGCTGGAAAGGGTTACAAATGTATCTCTACAGTAAGACAAATTGTCTATAAATAGAGAAATTTCAGCACTGTTGCTACTCTCCCTAGCAGTGGCCGTACAGCAAAGATGACTGCAAGAGCACAGCGCAGAATGCTCAATGAGGTTAAAAAGAATCCTAGTGTCAGCTAAAGACTTACAGAAATCTCTGGAACATGGTAACATCTCTGTTGACGAGTCTACGATATGTAAAACACTCCACAAGAATGGTGTTCATGGGAGGACACCACAGAAGAAGCCACTGCTGTCCAAAACCTTTTTGCTGCATGTATGAAGTTTGCAAGAGAGCACCTGGATGTTCTACAGCGCTTCTGGCAAAATATTCTGTGGCCAGATTAAACTAAAGTTGAGTTGTTTGGGTGGAACACATCATCCCAACTGTAAAGTAATGCCGGAGGTAGCATCATGGTTTGGGGCAGCCATGCTGCCTCATGGCCTGGACAGCTTGCTATCATCGATGGAAAAATGAATTCCCAAGTTTATCAAGACATTTTGCAGGAGGCTATCTGTAAGGCTGTCTGTCTGACAATTGAAGCTCAACAGAAGTTGGGTGATGCAACAGGACAACAACCCAAAACACAGAAGGAAATCAACAACAGAATGTCTTCAACAGAAGAAAATACTCATTCTGGAGAGTGGCGCAGTCAGAGTACTAACCTCAACCCGATTTAAAATGCTATGGCATGACCTCGAGAGCAGTTCACACCAGACATCCTAAGAATATTGCTGAACTGAAACAGTTTTGTCAAGATGAATGGTCCAAATTCCTCCTGACTGTTGTGCAGGTCTGATCCGCATCTAAAGAAACATTTGGTTGAGGTTATTGCTGCCAAAGGAGGGTCAACCAGTTATTAAATCCTAGGGCTCACAAACTTCTCCCACCCTACACTGTGAATGTTTACACAGTGTGTTCAATAAAGACATGAAAACGTATACTTGTTTGTGTGTAATTAGTTTAAGCAGACTGTGTTTGCCTATTGTTGTGACTTAGATGAAGATCAGATCAAATTTTATGACCAATTTATGCAAAAATCCAGGTAATTCCAAAGGGTTTAACATACTTTTTCTTGCCACTGTATATACTAGGCGGTGTCAGTTGAAAGACCAAAAATTGTCAGATGCTCCAGTCGCCCAATTCATAGACTATTTTTTCTGCTACCGCACGGCAAGCGGTATCGAAGCGCCAAGTCTAGGACCAAAAGGCTCCTTAATAGCTTATACCCCCAAACCATAAGACTGCTGAACAATTAGTCAAATGGCCACCGGACTATTTACATTTGTTTTGTACACTGCTGCTACTCATTATTTATTATCTATGCATAGTCACTTCACCCCTACCTCCATGTACAAAGTACCTCGACTAACCTGTACCCCCACACGTTGACCCTGTATCGGTACCCATGTATATAGCCTTGTTGTTGTTATTTTATTGTGTTAGTTTTTATTATTTTTTACTAGTTTATTTGGTCAATATTTTCTTAACTCTTCTTGAACTGCACTGTTGGGCTTGTAAGTAAACATGTCACGGTAAGGTCTACACTTGTTGTATTTGGCGCATGAGACAAATAAAGTTTGATTTTATTTTATTGAGATTTGAGTTCATCAACCCAAATTCTTGAGGGGCCATCACAAAATGAGACCTTAACAAACTGAAATGTTTCTGACTTTCTCTGGAAAAAATGTTTGGTAACCAGATTGCCAAGAACTATCATCTGCCTTCTATGTTTAGATTCTGAACAACAAGTGTGTAGGAAATAATCATGGCACACATCTTCAAACCTGTCTGTTTTGTGGGTTAGATACCAAGAAGACCGACCATGTGTTTCCCAATCTTGGTCCTGGTGACCCCAGGCAGTGCACATTTTCCCCTAGCACTACACAGTGACCTGATTCAAATAATCAAAGCTTGATTATGAGTTGATTATTTGAATCAGTGTAGTGTTAGGGCAAAAACTAAAATGTGTACCCCATGGACAAGGACTGGGAAACACTGGAGTAGGACTATACTGGGCCATCTGTAACAGGTGGTCATATCCTAAACCCAATCCCAAACTGATTCCTCACCCTTAATAATAGGCACTTATTGACAACTTTCTGCAGACCTGAAAGAATTGGATGGCTATCAGGGAAATAGTTCTCAGGCTACTGCCAGCTGGTATAGGGGGCGCTGCTATTGTTTACACCCATCCAGCTGTCTTTTAACTGTATGGGGAGGGACTTGTTTTGGGACTGGTGATGTGGGTCATATCTTAACGGGGGACACAGACCAGACACAATGCAAAACAAGTAGGTACAAACAAGGAAACTGAGGACAGAGTAGCGTACTAGCTGTGGTAAAGAGATGACAGGAGAGGTGAACAGCTGGCAGCGGGACTTTGAGAGGGTTCAAGGCTTAGAAGCTATGTGGTGAACTAAAGACAGTTCCATTATGGTCAGGATGTTGTTGGCTGACTGTATGGCCCTCTCTATTGTGCGAGTTAGTTAAATAAAATAGAAGTTGATCATCTGAGACTGGAATGCACTGTCTCATATTCATCATCACCATTGTCATCATCATCAAGCCTGCCTCGTGCAAACTGCATCCAACATGCAAACTGTATCCAACATCATAGCAGTACATCTCCTCTAATTTGATATTTTTGGCACCACTAACAGATACAACAGGATTTAACCCCTTACCAAGCAAACACGGTACAAGACACAAATGTGCCCGTCCAAAATTATTAAAACCCGAAATAAGCGGAAACTTTCATATAATAAGCGGAACATTTCATATTAGCTGGTTGTCACGCATGCAGGGAGCTTTGGAGGGGGGAGGGGTGGTCATTAGACATATGCACAGACAGAAAGTCCGAGTTTAGGTATAATATAGTATAATAATTGGTCAGAGTTATTTTTCACCTAGTTAAAGTAAACTGGAATAAAAATACATTATCGATCCAATTAAAGTGTCGCCAACTTTGGACCAGTGGAAACGGCTAAGCACCTAATACGTAAAATACACCTATGGCTCACAATAAGGAATAGAATGTGAATGGTAGGCTACTCTCAAATATTACTTCAAATAAGCAGTAGAGCATGTCAGTTTTAAGATATATATTAATCAGATATGGCACATATTATGCCCATCAACCCTGGACGTCCCATGCACCATAAGCGCTCGCTAGCGGATTTACCAAGCATAGCACAAGGGTTTGAATGACTTCTAGGCCATCTAATTATACACTTTTAAAATGCACTGTGTAAATGAAAGGCTACCATGTGAACGTACGCCAACAGAACTCACCCAATTGAAATCCCCAATTTAAACCCAAACGTCTTCCTTTTGTTAAAAATGATGAATTCTGGCCTCGGTGTTGCGAGAACTGTTATGCTGATCACCACCTCCTCTCCCCGTCACGCTCTCTCTCTCCCCCTGTCCGTTAATCTCCCTTAATATTGTGGTGCCAACTACTTATCCACTTTAAGCCATTTGTCACCATTGATCTCACTCGAAATGCATGTCAAACACCAAAACACGAAATAACTCAAATGAATCTTTCCAGCTTTCCCCATCGGTCTGGCTATTAATCTCGTGCAATGCCTGGAAACTGTCCATTGCTGTGAGTGAACAAAATGACTTTACAGGCCATTTGTCAGTCTGGGATCCCCCCATCTTACTGTGTCATGGTTCACCTTCATAGTGGAAGCGGAGCTAGTGAATGCGATAAAGAGACCCATTTAGATTCACAATTTCAAAGGATGTCTGGTATCCTGTACATGTAGTTAAATTGTATTATGCATGTAACATACATTTTCACAGACCACTATGTGAACTAGTAAATGTGGTTCCCATGTGGTTCCCATTGCACTCCGTTATGGCCCTAGAGTTGACGGTTGTTTTATGGGCCCTGCATTAAGGCACTATGACAAGCTATGTAATTGCTCCCCTGTGGTCAGAGGTAGTGTCCCTTAAACCTCATATCAACCTTTCCCCATTATTAAGACCCACGAAGTCACTGTAGTAGGCCTACAATTATCTATTTTCATTTCTATGAAGACAAAAGCACACAGATGTCTGCTTTGGGCAAGCAGCATTTGTATTAAACAGTCAAAAATGTTTTATTCTTCAGATTTAGTGCAGATTAATAATGACCAGTTATACTTAGTGAAAAGGACCCTTGTGTTGGTATTGAGCTGCTCAGTAAGTGCAAAGCACCAGAATAAACTGATAAGACACCCATTACTCAAATGCAACAACTTCTGTGATCTTTCTACTAAATCATTTCACAAGATACCTTCCCTCGCAAATCTAATACAGTGTTGTACAGAGCAATACAGCTGTTACGTTTGACAAGCTCAACACTATCCCCTCCTTATAGATGCAAAGGCAGCAGGATAGAGCAGAAAAGCCAGGAGTCCTGGTCTGAGGCTGGAGGCCGTAGCCTGGGGGTCGACGTGGTTTAGCTCTGGCCTCCTGAGGACCTGTCAAACAGGGTTAGGGTTAGGGTTAAAAAAATCCGTCCCTGCCATCTGGAGGTCGTACGCTGGAAAAATCGTGCACGTTCTTAAAGACCTGTCCCCTGAATGGAGGTTAAAAACAGGCTACACTACAGACGGCAGGTACGGTGACAGATCCAAACGAACAGTGCTTTTCCCAGTCGGCAGCAGGTCAGTAGCCTTTATTCTCGAATTTGGGAGGGATTATTTAGGATATTTATTGATTAAATGTTTGGATTTGATCAATAATAGGTGCTTGAATATTCTGAACAAATACAATGGGTTTCTACCTTGGGTTTTAACCAAAATCGATAGGAAGGAAACAGGTCTGAAATTGACCTGTGGTAAGGTGCACTACCATGAATAAACTACATTTACATTACATTTAAGTCATTTAGCAGACGCTCTTATCCAGAGCGACTTACAAATTGGTGCTAGAGCTTAATAAATCCTGGTTTTGCAAGCCAGAAGGTTATTAAGGAGAGATATAGTACGCATTGGAGAATTAGGATGCTTGTTCCGTACAAATAGGATAGCCATTAATTCAACATACCTAAACATACCTAAATACATTTTGGACTTGAGTAGTCTATCTGTATATGGGAAGTAGTCTGACTATCAAGAAGTAGCAGATTGTAATGCTCCGGGTGTCGTGGGTGTGGAGTCAAATGCAGGAGACAGAGTTCAATGCTGTGCGTCTTTTACTAGCACCAACGCACCACAGGGTGCTCACAAAAGTAACGTTCCCAAACACAGGGAAAAAAGTACAATGGAAAAATCACGACTAGGCACTAAACACGTACCTCTACAACAGAGCCGAAGGTTACAATGAAATAATCCCGCACAACAACCAGGCGGGCCGGCTGTCTAATAAAGACAAACTAATTAAACATGAACAGGTGCTACCACTAAACATACAAGGAGGGGGAGGAAAAACAATCAGTGGCAGCTAATAGGCCGGTGACGACGACCGCCGAGCGCCACCCGCCCGGGAAGGGGAAACACCCTCGGTCGGACTCGTGACAGTACCCCCCCTCTGATGCGCGGCTCCCGCAGCGCGCCGACACCGGCCTTGAGGTCGCCCCGGAGGACGAGGTGCAGGGCGATCCGGATGGAGGCGATGGAAATCCCTCAACATGGATGGATCCAAGATGTCCCCCACTGGTACCCAGCACCTCTCCTCCGGACCGTACCCCTCCCAGTCCATGAGGTACTGCAGGCCCCTCACCCGGCGTCTTGAGTCCAGAATGGCCCGGATCGTGTACGCCGGGGTCCCCTCGATGTCCAGAGGGGGGGGAGGGACCTCCGGTACCTCACTGTCCTGCAGGGGACCAGCTACCACCGGCCTGAGGAGAGACACATGAAACGAGGGGTTAATACGATAATAGGAAGGGAGTTGTAATCGATAACACACCTCGTTTATTCTCCTCAGGACTTTAAAGGGCCCTACACACTGCGGACCCAGCTTCCGGCAGGGCAAGCGGAGAGGTAGGTTTCGGGTCGAGAGCCAGACCCTGTCCCCCGGTACAAACACGGGGGCCTCACTGCGGTGGCGGTCAGCACTCCTCTTCTGCCGTCCAATCGCTTGTCGTAGAGATTCCTGGACAGCCCTCCAGGTCTCCTTGGAGCGCTGTACCCATTCCTTCACCGCAGGAGCCTCGGTCTGGCTCGGATGCCATGGTGCCAGGACCGGCTGGTACCCCAACACACACTGAAAAGGGGACACGTTAGTAGAGGAGTGACGTAGTGAGTTCTGAGCCATTTCAGCCCAGGGAATGTATCGTGCCCACTCCCCTGGCCGATCCTGGCAATACGACCGCAGAAACCTACCCACCTCCTGGTTCATTCTCTCCACCTGCCCATTACTCTCGGGGTGATAACTGGAGGTCAGGCTGACAGAGACCTCCAAGCGTTCCATGAACGCTCTCCATACCCGAGACGTGAATTGGGGGCCCCGATCAGAAACGATGTCCTCCGGCACCCCGTAGTGCCGAAAGACATGAGTAAATAATACCTCCGCAGTCTGCAGGGCTGTAGGGATACCGGGCAACGGGAGGAGACGGCAGGACTTAGAAAACCGATCCACAATCACTAGAACCGCTGTGTTCCCCTGAGACGGCGGAAGATCGGTCAGGAAATCTATGGACAGATGTGACCATGGCCGCTGTGGAACGGGGAGGGGTTGTAGCTTCCCTCTAGGAAGGTGCCTAGGAGCCTTACTCTGAGCGCACACTGAGCAAGAGGAGACATAACCCTTAACGTCCTTAACCAAAGTGGGCCACCAATACCTCCCCTGAAGGCTCCCCACTGTCCTCGTCACCCCAGGGTGACCCGAGGAGGGTAGGACGTGAGCCCACCGAATCAGTTTGTCCCGAACACCAAGCGGCACGTACCTTCGCCCCGCTGGACACTGAGGAGGCGCGGGTTCAGCCCGTAACGCCCGCTCGATGTCCGACTCCACCTCCCATACCACTGGGGCTACCAGCTTTGAGGCGGGAAGGATGGGAGTATGTTCGGTGGACCCATCCTCGGTGTCGTAAGGGCGGGACAGTGCGTCAGCCTTCACGTTCTGGGAGCCCGGTCTATAAGACAAAGTAAACCGGAACCGGGTGAAGAATATGGCCCACCTTGCCTGACGTGGGTTAAGTCTCCTAGCTGCCCGAATATACTCCAGATTCTGGTGGTCGGTCCAGATTAGAAAAGGGTGCTTAGCCCCCTCAAGCCAGTGTCTCCACACCTTCAGAGCTCTAACCACCTCTAGCAACTCCCGGTCCCCCACATCATAGTTACGTTCTGCTGGGCTGAGCTTCCTTGAGAAGAAAGCGCAGGGGCGGAGTTTTGGTGGCGTACCCGAGCGCTGTGATAGCACGGCACCCACCCCAGCCTCGGACGCGTCCACCTCCACTATGAATGCTAGAGAGGGGTCCGGATGCGCCAACACGGGCGCATCAGTGAACAGCGCCTTCAACTTGATGAATGCTCTGTCCGCCTCTGCTGACCACTGCAACCGCACCGGGCCCCCCTTCAGCAGTGAGGTAATGGGAGCTGCTATCTGGCCAAAACCCCGGAGAAACCTCCGGTAGTAGTTGGCAAAACCCAAAAACCGCTGCACCTCCTTTACCGTGGTTGGAGTCGGCCAATTACGCACGGCCCTAATGCGGTCACCCTCCATCACCACCCCCGAGGTGGAAATACGATATCCCAGAAAAGAGACGGCTCGTTTAGAGAACACGCATTTCTCAGCCTTGACGTATAGGTCATGCTCCAGCAGTCTACCAAGCACTTTGCGCACCAGAAACACATGCGCGGTGTGAGTGGCCGAGTAGATCAGAATGTCATCGATATATATAAACAACCACTCCCTGCCCGCACAGGTCCCTGAGAATCTCGTCTACAAAGGATTGGAAAACGGCTGGAGCATTCTTTAACCCATACGGCATGACGAGGTACTCATAGTGGCCGGATGTAGTACTAAATGCGGTTTTCCACTCGTCTCCCTTCATAAATACGCACCAGACTATACGCGCTCCTGAGATCCAGTTTTGTGAAGAACTGCGCTCCGTGGAACGATTCCACCGCCGTAGCGATGAGAGGTAGAGGGTAACTATACCCCACTGTGATGGCATTTAGACCTCTATAATCGATACACGGACGCAAGCCTCCCTCCTTTTTCCTCACAAAAAAGAAACTCGAGGAGACGGGTGAAATGGAGGGCCTAATGTACCCCTGTCCCAGTGACTCCGTGACATATGTCTCCATTGCCAACGTTTCCTCCTGGGACAGCGGGTACACGTGACTCTTGGGAAGCGCAGCGTCCACCTGGAGATCTATCGTACAATCCCTTCCCGGTCGATAAGGTGGTAATTTAGTCGCTTTCACTTTACTGAAAGCGATTGCCAAATCGGCATACTCGGGGGGGAATGCACACCGTGGAACCCTGGTCTGGACTCTCCACCGACGTGGCACCGATGGAAACTCCCAAACACCTTCCAGAACACTCCTCTGACCACCCCTGGAGAACCCCCTGTCTCCACGAAATTTTAGGATTGTGCCGGGCCAGCCAGGGAGTCCCCAGCAACACTGGAAATGCAGGCGAATCAATAATAAAAAAAACTGATACGCTCCCGATGATTCCCCTGCGTCACCATGTCCAGTGGGACCGTGGTCTCCCTGACCATCCCTGACCCTAATGGCCGGCTATCTAGGGAGTGCACGGGGAAAGGAGAATCTATCGGCACCAGCGGAACCCCTAACTTAAGGGCGAGTCCGCGATCCATAAAGTTCCCAGCTGCGCCTGAATCGACTAGCGCCCTATGCTGGGAAGAGGGAAAAAAGTGAAGGAAAGAGGTTAAGACAAACATGTGGCCAACAAGGGGTTCTGGGTGAGTTTGATGCTGACTCACCTGGGGTGACCGAGAAGCGTTCCGCCTGCCATCTCTACTCCCAGACGGACCCCCCCAGCACCGATCAGACGTGTGCCCTCTCCGACCACAGTTGGTGCAGGGAAGGCCTCCTCCTCCGGTACCCCTCGGCGTAGCCCCTCCCAACTCCATGGGAATGGGAGCGGAGGGGCTGGGTGGTGGAACGCACAGAACCCTCTCTGAACGCCCGCGGGCAGCCAGCAGATTATCCAGTCGAATTGACATGTTGATCAGCTGATCCAGTGACAGAGTGGTGTACCGACACGCTAACTCCCGGCGGACGTCCTCTCGGAGACTACACCTGTAGTGGTCCATAAGGGCCCTGTCGTTCCACCCAGATCCGGCTGCCAAGGTCCGGAACTCCAGCGCGTAATCCTGGGCGCTCCTCTTCTCCTGCCTGAGATGAAATAGTCGTTCTCCCACCGCTCAGCCGTCTAGAGGGTGATCAAATACGGCACGGAAGCGGCAGGAAAACTCTGTGTAGTGCTCCCGCGCTGAGTCTGGGCCATTCCAGACTGCGTTCGCCCACTCCAGAGCACCACCCGTGAGGCAGGAGATGAGGACACTCACCCTCGCTGCTCCTGAGGGAGTGGGTCTGATGGTGGCCAGGTATAGCTCCAGCTGAAGCAGAAACCCCTGGCAACCCGCCGCCGCTCCATCATAAGCCCTCGGTAGCGTCAGACGGAGGGTGCTGGAGTCGGGAGATGGGGAGTCCGGAACCGTGGATGCCGAAGGTGGAGAGAGGAGACCACTCCTCTCCCATCTTTCCATTCTCTCCATCACTTGATCCATCGCGGATCCGATCCGATGGAGGACGGTGGTGTGGTGGAGAACCTGTTCCTCCATCGATGGGAGAGGGTTGGCTGCTGCTCCTGCTGACTCCATCAATCTGATTGGTGCGGGATTCTGTAATGCTCCGGGTGTCGTGGGTGTGGAGTCAAATGCAGGAGACAGAGTTCAATGCTGTGCGTCTTTTACTAGCACCAACGCACCACAGGGTGCTCACAAAAGTAACGTTCCCAAACACAGGGAAAAAAGTACAATGGAAAAATCACGACTAGGCACTAAACACGTACCTCTACAACAGAGCCGAAGGTTACAATGAAATAATCCCGCACAACAACCAGGCGGGCCGGCTGTCTAATAAAGACAAACTAATTAAACATGAACAGGTGCTACCACTAAACATACAAGGAGGGGGAGGAAAAACAATCAGTGGCAGCTAATAGGCCGGTGACGACGACCGCCGAGCGCCACCCGCCCGGGAAGGGGAAACACCCACGGTCGGACTCGTGACACAGATAGATCTATATAAAACAGGTGAGGATAAATTAGGCTTGGTGAGAAGGCAGGGTAATTCTAGGCGAACCGAATAATTGAACCTGTACAATGCTGAAATAAATTAATATCAAAGGATGAGGTTAACTTAGTCTAGAATAGTGAGATATGAGATATTAACGTTGAAAGTCCCAAGGAGAATATCCTACGGGTGAAATGTAATGTCCGATCAAAAGTCAGCTATAGACGTGGTTTACAGGAAGGAAAATACATACTGATTATCTTTAAAGAGACACACACATAGTCAGACAGAAAAGGACTAAAAGTAACTAAGTAACGGTAATTTGCAAATTTGTAGAAAGACACGCACATATGATTTAAAATTAAATATAGAAAGGCATAGATAAGTGATTAAATACCATAGCTACTAGTAACGGTAAGGATTAATAATGGGTGGAAATTCCTCAAAAGAAACGCGTTATATGGAACAGAACTAACGTCTAAATGGAGACTGGAATCACTTACAAAACAGATACGTTATGAAAAAGCAGAATGGAACAGAGAGACAAGAGAAACATTGATTTCTTATTTGGTTCTAAGATGGAGAAAGTCTTCCCACAATCCTTTCCCCTGATTAGACTATTTATTTTGATGTCCGTCTAAATGTAGACAAGCTGGAATCACTTACAAAACAGATACATAAGGAATGTGGAAATAATGTGAAAAAGCAGAATAAACAGGGGTTATACACAGCTGGAGTTTGGCTTTCAGAAGCAAAAAAGAGAGTTGGAGGCGCAGATTTAAGAAAAAATCTAACAAGAGTCAAGAGGCGCTGCCCTCCGCTCCCGCAGATGAAAAAGTTAACCAATTGGGTGGAGGTGAGGGTAACAAACTATATCTTTATCGATTATACCAAGAATACAGAGGTAATCCAGTCGACGAAATAGTGGTTACATTTACATTACATTTAAGTCATTTAGCAGACGCTCTTATCCAGAGCGACTTACAAATTGGTGCATTCACCTTATGACATCCAGTGGAACAGTCACTTTACAATAGTGTATCTAAATCTTAAAGGGGGGGGTGAGAGGGATTACTTATCCTATCCTAGGTATTCCTTAAAGAGGTGGGGTTTCAGGTGTCTCCGGAAGGTGGTGATTGACTCCGCTGTCCTGTCGTCGTGAGGGAGTTTGTTCCACCATTGGGGGGCCAGAGCAGCGAACAGTTTTGACTGGGCTGAGCGGGAGCTGTACTTCCTCAGTGGTAGGGAGGCGTGCAGGCCAGAGGTGGATGAACGCAGTGCCCTTGTTTGGGTGTAGGGCCTGATCAGAGCCTGGAGGTACTGAGGTGCCGTTCCCCTCACAGCTCCGTAGGCAAGCACCATGGTCTTGTAGCGGATGCGAGCTTCAACTGGAAGCCAGTGGAGAGAACGGAGGAGCGGGGTGACGTGAGAGAACTTGAGAAGGTTGAACACCAGACGGGCTGCGGCGTTCTGGATGAGTTGAAGGGGTTTAATGGCACAGGCAGGGAGCCCAGCCAACAGCGAGTTGCAGTAATCCAGACGGGAGATGACAAGTGCCTGGATTAGGACCTGCGCCGCTTCCTGTGTGAGGCAGGGTCGTACTCTGCGGATGTTGTAGAGCATGAACCTACAGGAACGGGCCACCGCCTTGATGTTGGTTGAGAACGACAGGGTGTTGTCCAGGATCACGCCAAGGTTCTTGGCGCTCTGGGAGGAGGACACAATGGAGTTGTCAACCGTGATGGCGAGATCATGGAACGGGCAGTCCTTCCCCGGGAGGAAGAGCAGCTCCGTCTTGCCGAGGTTCAGCTTGAGGTGGTGATCCGTCATCCACACTGATATGTCTGCCAGACATGCAGAGATGCGATTCGCCACCTGGTCATCAGAAGGGGGAAAGGAGAAGATTAATTGTGTGTCGTCTGCATAGCAATGATAGGAGAGACCATGTGAGGTTATGACAGAGCCAAGTGACTTGGTGTATAGCGAGAATAGGAGAGGGCCAAGAACAGAGCCCTGGGGGACACCAGTGGTGAGAGCGCGTGGTGAGGAGACAGATTCTCGCCACGCCACCTGGTAGGAGCGACCTGTCAGGTAGGACACAATCCAAGCATGGGCCGCGCCGGAGATGCCCAACTCGGAGAGGGTGGAGAGGAGGATCTGATGGTTCACAGTATCGAAGGCAGCCGATAGATCTAGAAGGATGAGAGCAGAGGAGAGAGAGTTACCTTTAGCAGTGCGCCTCCGTGATACAGAGGAGAGCAGTCTCAGTTGAATGACTAGTCTTGAAACCTGACTGATTTGGATCAAGAAGATCATTCAGAGAGAGATAGCGGGAGAGCTGGCCAAGGACGGCATGTTCAAGAGTTTTGGAGAGAAAAGAAAGAAGGGATACTGGTCTGTAATTGTTGACATCGGAGGGATCGAGTGTAGGTTTTTTCAGAAGGGGTGCAACTCTCGCTCTCTTGAAGACGGAAGGGACGTAGCCAGCGGTCAGGGATGAGTTGATGAGCGAGGTGAGGTAAGGGAGAAGGTCTCCGGAAATGGTCTGGAGAAGAGAGGAGGGGATAGGGTCAAGCGGGCAGGTTGTTGGGCGGCCGGCCGTCACAAGACGCGAGATTTCATCTGGAGAGAGAGGGGAGAAAGAGGTCAGAGCACAGGGTAGGGCAGTGTGAGCAGAACCAGCGGTGTCGTTTGACTTAGCAAACGAGGATCGGATGTCGTCGACCTTCTTTTCAAAATGGTTGACGAAGTCATCTGCAGAGAGGGAGGAGGGGGGAGGATTCAGGAGGGAGGAGAAGGTGGCAAAGAGCTTCCTAGGGTTAGAGGCAGATGCTTGGAATTTAGCGTGGTAGAAAGTGGCTTTAGCAGCAGAGACAGAGGAGGAAAATGTAGAGAGGAGGGAGTGAAAGGATGCCAGGTCCGCAGGGAGGCGAGTTTTCCTCCATTTCCGCTCGGCTGCCCGGAGCCCTGTTCTGTGAGCTCGCAATGAGTCATCGAGTCACGGAGCGGGAGGGGAGGACCGAGCCGGCCTGGAGGATAGGGGACATAGAGAGTCAAAGGATGCAGAGAGGGAGGAGAGGAGGGTTGAGGAGGCAGAATCAGGAGATAGGTTGGAGAAGGTTTGATCGGAGGGAAGAGATGATAGGATGGAAGAGGAGAGAGTAGCGGGGGAGAGAGAGCGAAGGTTGGGACGGCGCGATACCATCCGAGTAGGGGCAATGTGGGAGGTGTTGGATGAGAGCGAGAGGGAAAAGGATACAAGGTAGTGGTCGGAGACTTGGAGGGGAGTTGCAATGAGGTTAGTGGAGGAACAGCATCTAGTAAAGATGAGGTCGAGCGTATTGCCTGCCTTGTGAGTAGGGGGGGAAGGTGAGAGGGTGAGGTCAAAAGAAGAGAGGAGTGGAAAGAAGGAGGCAGAGAGGAATGAGTCAAAGGTAGACGTGGGGAGGTTAAAGTCGCCCAGAACTGTGAGAGGTGAGCCGTCCTCAGGAAAGGAGCTTATCAAGGCATCAAGCTCATTGATGAACTCTCCGAGGGAACCTGGATGGCGATAAATGATAAGGATGTTAAGCTTGAAAGGGCTGGTAACTGTGACAGCATGGAATTCAAAGGAGGCGATAGACAGATGGGTAAGGGGAGAAAGAGAGAATGACCACTTGGGAGAGATGAGGATCCCGGTGCCACCACCCCGCTGACCAGAAGCTCTCGGGGTGTGCGAGAACACGTGGGCGGACGAAGAGAGAGCAGTAGGAGTAGCAGTGTTGTCTGTGGTGATCCATGTTTCCGTCAGTGCCAAGAAGTCGAGGGACTGGAGGGAGGCATAGGCTGAGATGAACTCTGCCTTGTTGACCACAGATCGGCAGTTCCAGAGGCTACCGAAGACCTGGAACTCCACGTGGGTCGTGCGCGCTGGGACCGCCAGATTAGGGTGGCCGCGGCCACGCGGTGTGGAGCGTTTGTATGGTCTGTGCAGAGAGGAGAGAACAGGGATAGATAGACACATAGTTGACAGGCTACAGAAGAGGCTACGCTAATGCAAAGGAGATTGAATGACAAGTGGGCTACACGTCTCGAATGTTCAGAAAGTTAAGCTTACGTAGCAAGAATCTTATTGACTAAAATGATTAAAATGATACAGTACTGCTGAAGTAGGCTAGCTGGCAGTGGGTGCGTTGTTGACACTACACTAATCAAGTCGTTCCGTTGAGTGTAATAGTTTCTGCAGTGCTGCTATTCGGGGGCTAGCTGGCTAGCTAGTAGTGTTGTTTACGTTACGTTGCATTAAAAGAACGACAATAGCTGGCTAGCTAACCTAGAGAATCGCTCTAGACTACACAATTATCTTTGATACAAAGACGGCTATGTAGCTAGCTACGATCAAACAAATCAAACCGTTGTACTGTAATGAAATGAAAATGTGATACTACCTGTGAATGCGACCGGGTTGTGAGTCTATTCGGTAGACGTTGGCTAGCTGTCGGCTAGCTGTTGGCTAGCTAGCAGAGTCTCCTACGTTAAGGACGACAAATAGCTGGCTAGCTAACCTCGGTAAATTAAGATAATCACTCTAAGACTACACACTCTAAACATAAACTACACAATTATCTTGGATACGAAGATACGAAGACAGCAAAGACAGCTAAGTAGCTAGCTAACACTACACTAATCAAGTCGTTCAGTTGAGTGTAATAGTTTCTCCAGTGCAGCTAATCAGTGGACGTTAGCTAGCTGGCTAGTGAAGACTACGTTAGGACGGCGAAATACGATAATTACGCAATTATCTTTGATACAAAGACGGCAATGTAGCTAGCTGAGAAGAAATTGCTAAGATTACACAAATCAAACCGTTGTGCTATAATGAAATATAATGAAATGTAATGAAAAAGTTATACTACCTGCGGGAGCGAAGTGCCGATGCGACCACTCGCTCCAACCCGGAAGTGGTTGTAAGAATACGGCTGCAGGAGCTACCTGTGAAATTACCACCCATGTATGTGGATCCCGCTGAAGCCGAGGGAGGTATAATGGAGTTAGAGAAGGGAATAAAGTCGAGAAAAGTGGATAAGGTGAGTCAAAAGAAGAAACTTTAAATAAAAAATTGTGTAACACTCCCTGCAAACATCGTCAACAAGGTTGTAATTTAACTGAGGGGAAGATCAGAGGCGACAATCGGGTAAAAAAAAGGAAGGGTCAGATACAAAGAGAGAGAGATTAAGGAGAATCCTAACTGAGGGAAAACTTCGGGTCGTTAAATTAGGGCTATTTTCTGTTGTCCAGAGGCCGGAGTTACAAATTTAAACAGAGACAATGGGTTGTGGCATTTAGAGGGAAAATGCGTGCATTATAGCTTAGAGTTACTTTTCAAAAGTGGCTAAAAGTTCCAAATACATTTTTTTAAAGGAGAAATATCGTAAAGATAGTCTGAAAAGATGCTACAGCTAGCAACGGAATTGCTAGGCACTCAATGGACTATACGCTTTGGACTATAAAATAGGTACGAATAGTTTAATCGTAAAAAGTTGTGATTGTTTTCCCGAGTATTGATTTTTGGTTAGGTAACGCCAGTGAATTTGAACAAGAAGTCTGTTTTTCCTTACTGGGAGCAAGTAAGTTTCTTATCTTAAAGGGACAGTGCACGTTTATCACAGTGGTTTGAGTGTATGGCAGTGTATAAAATATTTTGGGACGACAATTTGAAGATAGACTGAATGAGTTGCATGAAACATCGAGAGATTTAAAACAAATGATGTGAAGGGATTATCAGAATTATTAGGTTTCGTTGTTGTAGTAAAAGTTTGTGTTAAGGGGATTTCCCTGTTCCCAGAGACAAGGTATTTTAAAGGGGTACACTCACATATGGATTATTCAGTTTTAATTAGACAAGTGAATAACGTATTGGGAATAGAGTCGTAATTAAAATGCTAAGTCAAAAACGAGACAGTTATTTAAATCAAAATGAATTCTAATAAAATAACGAAGACACAATTACGATTTATGCCCATCGAAATGTTTTATAAAATTAGCAAATTTAGAGATATTGGTTGGTGTTGTAAATTATAATTCAATTCAAGATTTGAACAGATGTGATAAATTAGGTTTGGTTTATCGAACCCGTACTACTGTTGTTGCAGACGACCAATAATTATATACAATTCATTGAAAGTCGTTACAGATTGGGCCGAGGTTGAGCGCTTGTTGATGACATCACTCGCAAAGCACTTTTGGTCGCCACTGGAATTACATTGTGACTGGGGGTAACGGAGAAAATTGTTTGTCTTTTAGAAGGAAAATGTGTGCATTATTGTTTTGAGTCACTTTTCAGAAGTTGATAAAAATTACAAAATACATTTTTTTAAAGTAATTTGAGAGTCGCCAGGATAGTCAGGAAAGATGCTAAAAACTAGCCGCTGATACGCTAGATGGGCATCATAAGATTTGTGGCGTTTATTTGGATTGTATTAGGCTATGAGAAAGGGAGACTGGATGTCTGAATCGTAAAACATTGTGATAATGGATTCTGATGGTTGTCGATTCCAGGTTTGATTGTTTATGTAACACCAGTGAATTTGAGCACTGTTTCCATTGTGTGGAACCATGTTAGGGTATTTAATGTTGAAAAGCAACCTCTATAGAAAAACATAACTGTTTATTTGAGCTTTTCCCCTGATACATAGACATAAACAGGCAAGTTGTTGTTTTTTTCCTGAGGAACTAACAGATGTAAACATGAGTCGTTCGTATAGTTTGTTTTTTGCTGATAAAAGTGGTTTGTTTATTTGTTTACTGGTTATGGTCAATTTTAGGGTTTGATTTAACTTAGTTAAACATTGTGTTTTGGTGTGTTTAAGTAGGATTCTTTATTCCGGGACGAATGGAAGTTATCTAAAATAAGTTAATTAAAGGAGCCATGGGAGAATGCGACTGCATTTTTATTAAATATCTGGGATTAAATTACGGATTTATTACACCGAGAAATGTACGACATTTGCGGCAGAGGGAAAAAGTAATACTGTAATGAATTTCCTCCTCTTCTTCCGAAGAGGAGAGGCGAAACGGATCAGAGGACCAATACGCGGCGTGGTAAGTGTCCATGGTTCTTTTTAATACGTTAAGGTACACATGAACAAATGACTACAGAAAACAATAAATGTGAAAACTCAAAACAGTCCTATCTGGTGCAATCACAGAGACAGAAACAATCACCCACAAATACACAGTGAAACCCAGGCTACCTAAGTATGATTCTCAATCAGAGACAACTAATGACACCTGCCTCTGATTGAGAACCATACTAGGCCGAAACATAGAAATTCCCAAAACCTAGAAAAACAAACACAAACACTGCCCACCCAACTCACGCCCTGACCATACTAACTAAATACAAAACACAGGAAATAAAGGTCAGAACGTGACAAATACATTGGATAATAATGTTATCAGGGTTAATCGTATCTAAGGGTAGCATGTTCATTTAAGTAAACATATACGTGGACGATGTTTAAAACTTATGATTAATGATTTGAGTCAAAGGGGAATTATCATTAGGTTTAGTTTATAGTTCCCTTTTGAGTTTCTGAACCGAAGTAGCATAGTGAATGCTAGTTAGGCGTGTTGTGTCTCACTTTTAGAAGTTTCCTGGGATTATAATTTTTATTTTTATTTTTATTTCACCTTTATTTAACCAGGTAGGCTAGTTGAGAACAAGTTCTCATTTGCAACTGCGACCTGGCCAAAATAAAGCATAGCAGTGTGAACAGACAACACAGAGTTACACATGGAGTAAACAATTAACAAGTCAATAACACAGTAGAAAAAAATGGGCAGTCTATATACAATGTGTGCAAAAGGCATGAGGAGGTAGGCGAATAATACAATTTTGCAGATTAACACTGGAGTGATAAATGATCAGATGGTCATGTACAGGTAGAGATATTGGTGTGCAAAAGAGCAGAAAAGTAAATAAATAAAAAACAGTATAAAAACAGTATGGGAATGAGGTAGGTGAAGATGGGTGGGCTATTTACCAATAGACTATGTACAGCTGCAGCGATCGGTTAGCTGCTCGGATAGCTGATGTTTGAAGTTGGTGAGGGAGATAAAAGTCTCCAACTTCAGCGATTTTTGCAGTTCGTTCCAGTCACAGGCAGCAGAGTACTGGAACGAAAGGTGGCCAAATGAGGTGTTGGCTTTAGGGATGATCAGTGAGATACACCTGCTGGAGCGCGTGCTACGGATGGGTGTTGCCATCGTGACCAGTGAACTGAGATAAGGCGGAGCTTTACCTAGCATGGACTTGGGGAGAGTGGGGGAGATAGTGGTCATAAACGACCAAATTGAAAAAGGTCTGGAAGTCTTGATTATCGATTAAGGTTTGCAAATATATACACATAAAACATTTGTTAGGACTATTTATTTTAGTGCAAAGATATTTTAAAGAGGCACGTTCACATATGGAACTTTATGAGTTTTTATTTTATGAGTTTTAGTTACACAAGTTTTTTTTAGGATAAAGGGTTGTTTAATATGTCTAATGTAGTATGGAACATGACTATAAAAGGGTGGTATGACCTTATCATGGCTATCTTTTGGGGTCTGATCAGCCCCGGGGGAGAGCCATTTGTATAATGAATTGTGGTCAGTTGGGTTACTAATTTTAAGGTAAATGAGTTATAATGGAGTTTTAGTTTGGGGTTTAGAATTATTGTTTGAATCACTGAAGCTGATTTACAATATTAGCTGTGAAGTTTTTGAATTGGATATTATGGATTTGATATTACAACAGAAAATAGTTATATTTATCATTGAGAATAAATAGGGGTGATAAATGACTGTAGATAAGGTATTCCACACTATGCAACATATATTAAATTCATGTTATTGTCAGATAGAATACTGAGGATCCCTGAAGGAAAGAGCTTGTAAAGTGTAGGAAGGATTTCGATATGGTTAGCATTTGTTTAGGCTCTGGTTAACCATTAGGAGGTTTTTTAAATATTATTAAATTGAACAGGAATATAGGACATCTGTGGTGATTTAGGATTATTGTAAGGATCAAGATAGGTTGATTAAGGAAATGTAAGGACTTTAGAGATTGCCACTTATAGGCATGTTTTTTCTAAAAATCAATGATTTTAGATAGTCAAACAGTGAGATGCTTAGTGGCATTTTGAGAGATAGGAGAGAAAGGAATTATTGTTTAAATCAGTAAATATATATATTTAAGAACATATATAAATAGCACAGATACTTAACAAGTTAAACTAGATAAGACACTTGACAGAGAATTGATACAGGATTGAGATGAATGGATGCCCAAGGGAGAATTGGACATACATGATAATGTCAGAAAATAAGGATAATTTACTAATCCTACCTAAGTCATTATTTAGGGTATATAAGGTTGTTACCTGGGCAGAGCCAGGTATCAAAAGGGGGGTGGGTAAGTTAGTGGCTTATTGGATAAGAAACTAATAATAAATAAATAAAATGTTTGCTAACAAATAGGCCTAGAAGTTAAAGATATAATCAGATAAAACATATGAGAAACTGTCTGTTAACCAAGCCTGTATGTCCAGGATTTTATGCATTACATGTGAACTACAGGTGAAGTCACTCAATCCAGTCCCCGAGGCTTGGTGGGGGGACCATACCAAGGATCCCTGGTGACAGCTAGCTGAAAGAGCTACCCGGATTCATATCGCACAGCGGGAGGGTAAGACACATAAACACTGTCGAACAATAAACAGTGTTCGAGAGGAGAACTGGAATTAACAGAATTCCGGGGGCCATCTCTCGAATGAAGTAATCCTCCCTGTCCTATCACCCCTGTTTTTGTTCATAGAAGTGAAGGTGTGTCTGGCTCTTGCTAGTGATGTGTTCTCGGGGAGAGGGTGGGGCTTCACATTGAAGCTGTTCATCTGAGCTGTCTTATCGTGGGTGCCATATTCCTGATACAGCACGTCCTACTTGAATATGCGCAGAGTGGTAATTTGACCCATGGTTTAGACGATGAGGATTTTGTTCCAAAACAAGCATAAGAGATCCCTAGATCTGGGTAGACAGGAAGTTAGAGTAGAGGTTGGGAAGGATCTCTCAATGGAGTTTTATGTAGACCAAATGGGGTCTCTAACTACATGGCAGTCTAGGACTCTGAGCCATTATGGCATATATCGGTGCAGGTTCCCATATTGATGTGGACACAGGTCATAGCTCATTTGGAGAGAGAGGGCTATTTGAATCCACTCACCCAGTATGGAAGTAGGTAGAGTATAGTGAAGGTGAGAGTTTTTGATTGTAATCAGGAGAGAGGGATGTATTGCATAAAGGTACGCCTAACCCTTTAAACAGACATGAAGGAGGATCTAGGGTTGTGGTATGATGAATATGACCAGGTCTTGGTCGACACCCTAGTACGGTTCTGGGTAGAGGAGTTTAGGCCAGTATGGTAAAGCTGTTCACAAAAGCAGCAATGCCAGATAATGACAGTTGCATTGACTTGCACGATTTATATCCACAGGTTCCTCCCAAAGCTACGTTTCTTAAACTATTACAGTTCAAATAGTTCTTCAACTATAAATCCGGAATGTTATATAGTGCGGAACGAAGGCAGAGGAGTTCTGTTCAATCACTATTGAAGCAAGAACTTCTAAATGCATCTACCCACATTAAGGAAATAGAAGGAACCTTGTTCACTGTATTTATAGTTCCAAACAGAATGGGTCAGTGAAATCCAGCCAATCACGTTTAGAATTTCAACAGAAAATAGGCGGCTCATTTGATGATGATCTCACTACTCATACACATGACCTGAATAAATCAATGTTTGTTACAAAGTAACATTTTATTGGTAACATCTAAAACAGTATCAACCAAAAGCAATGCTACAATGCTAGCTGTTATTATGGCAAAATGTGTTTGTATTATGTCCTTAGGAGAAAATAGTACTAATTTGACAATTATTTCAGATAATAAGCTAATTGAGGAATAGCCTAGGTCTGTATTTTATTTAGTCTATTCAAGGAATTGAACTTTGTTCCTCTATGGCTGTGACGCAGTTTTGAAACTTCTGTTTAATTCTGTAATAGCACGTTTCAATAGCTTAATTATTTACCTTTTTCAGAATGCAGTCAAAAAAACAACTGTAAGATTTTTCACGCTTTTTTATATAAACTAAATTAGCATTATGAAGTATGGGAATACAGTACGTGGGACAGAGACGGTTATGATGGCTTTTGTATACATTTTATTTGACAATAGACCACTTGTCAACTACAATATGCCATTTCAAGCCTTTCGAAGGGCTTGAAATGGCATATTGTAGTTGACAAGTGGTCTATCAAAGTTGCTCACATTAGCCTGAAAATAAAGCCTACACAAAATCAGTAGCTACATACACCTAGGATATTAAGCAAAAACTGTGAATTATCAGCTAATGAAAATAATGATAAGTTAACCTTCCTAACAACTTCAGTTCAAATGACCTGATCTTCCATAACTGCTGAAATTGTGCTTTCAGGGTGATGGGCTATTGCTCAATACAGCCATGTAGTTGTATCATAATTTGGATTTATAAGAACTAGGTCTTCTAGGGCAGTATGTATCAAGTGTCTCAGAGTAAGATTGCTGATTACCTCCACTGAATGCCAAAAAGGGATCCGGATGGGCCAGCATGGGAGCCGGTGTAAACAAAGCTCTTAGATGCCCAAAAGACCTGTCCACCTCAACCGACCACTGCAGACATACAGGACCCCCTTCAGCAGTGAGGTAATGGGAGCAGCCACCTGGCCAAAACCTTGGATAAATCTCTGGTAGTAATTGGCAAACCCTAAAAATAGCTGCACCTCCTTTACCGTGGTGGGAGTCGGCCAATTACACATGGCTGAAATGCAATCACTCTCCATATCCACCCCTGATATAGAAATACGATACCATAGGAAGGAGACGGCCTGCTGAAAGAACAAGCATTTCTCCGCCTTGACATACAGGTCACGCTCCATGAGTCGTTCAAGTACCTTGCGCACCAAGGACACATGCTCGGCGCATGTAGCGGAGTATATCAGAATGTCATTGACATACACCACTACACCTTGCCCATGCAGGTCCCTGAAAATCTCATCTATAAAGGATTGGATGACTGTACGGCATGACGAGGTACTCATAATGCCCTGAGGTGGTACTAAACGCATCTTCCACTCGTCTCCCTCCAGGATACGCACCAGGTTGTACGCACTCCTGAAAGCCAGTTTAGTGAAGAAGCTCGCCTGTGCATTGACTCAATTGCCACGGCGATAAGAGGTAGCGGGTAACTGTACCTCACCATGATTTGATTGAGACCTCATAGTCAAAGCACGGGCGCAGACCTCCATCCTCCTTCTTCACAAAAAAGAAACTCGAGGAGGCGGGTGAAGTGGAGGACCTCGACTTTCTTTTCCCTGACGCAGGGATTCGGAGACATATAGATTTATTTTTGTTGCATGAACACTCCAAACAGTCTACCCAACCGCTCGGAGGCGTCCTTCATGGCATTAAAGCACATCGTTGACTCGTTTTGTATCACATTCCAATGATAAAACTGGGGGGGAAAAATGCAATTTCAGAATGTGGGGGGGGGGAAGACATGTTCATATTTCTCTCCCTCATTCCCACTCTTATTCCTGTCATAACCTTATGTTTGTTCTACTACTGTGTAGATGAACTCAGGCTCTACCCTGGCTGTATTTATGGCTTGTTATTGTGACTCAGCATTCTGGAGTCTCAAGCAGAGACAGAAGAGGAAGTGAAATGTAGACCTAGGCTATTCCACTCCCTAATGTTTTCTGTTTCAATGGAAGTCAAGAAATACGCATTGGTGTCTATGGGACAGCCAACCCATAAGCAGACTATGATTTACACTCCCAAGTGGCACAGATGTCTAAGGCACTGTATCTCTGGACTAGAGACGTCACGCGTCCGGTTGTGATACAGCTTGGAATCGAATGATTCATTCCAAGCTGTATCACAACCGGAGTCCCATAGGGCGGCGCACAATTGGCCCAGTGTTGTCCGGGTTTGGACGAGGTAGGCCGTCATTGAAAATAAGAATTTGTTCTTATTAACGTTGCGCTATGGTAATGGGCTTGAGGCTGTAGTCACGATCCCGGATCCGGGTTGGCTCGACGCAAGAAGTTAAATGAAGGTTAAATTTAAAAAAATAAAAAACGCCTGAGTGAACTACCTTCATTATCCAACATACTTGGATAACATTTTGTTATCACTGTGACTGTGGCAATGGTGAGTGAGTGTTGAGAGCATGATGACCGGCTGAGACCTGATTTGAAGAAAAGGAAAAAGGGAAAAAGGAGAGAACAGCAGGAACATATACTATACTATGTAGCTTACTAAGGCATTTTTAAACAAATAGCTCTGAAATTATTGTTTCTGTTTAATTTTGGAGGGAAAACACATCAACATCTCCTGATAATTTGGTCAATATTCCGCAATCACAACTCAAATACCAATATTTTCTGTATTACTTTAAACTGTTGGTCTAACTCTAACAATTCAGAAAGTGTTACTGTAATTTAATTATGCCAATGTGCATCCCCCCTTTGTTACCTGGTTCTGCCCAGGTAACAACCTTGCCTACTCTTAAACAATGACTTAGGTAAGATTAGTAAAATTATCCTAATGTCTAACATCATCATGCCCCTTTAATTTTCCACAAGTCCAATTCTCCCTTGGGCGTTCTTTCATGTCAATCCTGTACCAATACTCTGTCAAGTTTCTTATCTACTTTTAACAAGTCCAATAGCTCAAATGAAAGATAAACACCTTCAACCAAAATAACCAAATTCAACCTGGCTAGTTTCCCGAAACATATGCAATTATGTTTTACTGTAAGAGGTTGCTTTTCAACATTAATACCCTAACATTGTTTCACATAATGGAAACAGTGCTCAAATTCACTGGTGTTACATAAACAATCAAACCAGGAATCAATAACCATCAGAATCCATTATCACGATGTTTTACGATTCAGACATTCAATCTCCTTTTCTCATAGCCTAATACAGTCCAAATAAACGCCACAAATCAATGATGCCCACCTAGCGAATCAGCAGCTAGTTTTTAGCATCTTTCCTGATGACTTACATACTCCTTTTAAAAATGTATTTGGACATTTTTAGCAACTTCTGAAAAATGACTCAAAACAATAATGCATGCATTTTCCTTCTAAAAGACACAAACAATTTTCTCCGTTACCCCCAGTCACGACATCATTTCCGTGGCGACAAAAGTGCTTTGCGAGTGATGTCATCAACAAGCGCTCAACCTCGACTCAATTCACAACGATTTTCAATGAATTGTAAATAATTGTTGGCTGTCTGCAGCAACAGTAGTTTGGGTTCGATAAACCAAACCTAATTGATCACATCTGTTGAATCCTGAATTAGAGTTTACAACATCAATCAACATCTCTCATCTCCCAATTTGCTAAATTTATAGGAACATTTCGATGGGCACAAATCTATTGTAATTGTTTCCTCGTTATTATTCAGAATTCATTTGATTTAAGTTACTGTCTCGTCTTTGATTTAGCATTTTAATTACGACTCTATTTCCAATACATTAATTCCCAACAGATCATTTAGTGCACAGACATCGTCTTGCATCAAAATTTGCTTCGTCCTTATTTTAAGTTGAATAAATTAGTCTTTCAATTTTAACCAAACAAACTATTTAAAACATTTAGTTTATATCTTATACCAATACTAGTGACTACAGCTTTCTCTGCAAAACAATTAGTTTAAATACAACCAAAAACTCAGGAATATATATTTTTTTTGTTAACGCCTTGGCTGGGAACCGAACCCTGGACTGCAGGTTGTAAGACTGCTATGCTCACCACTATACCACGAATGCTATGCAACTGACTGAGATTCTCCGCAAATAGACCCATTTGACAGTTATCTGTATTTGTTACTCCGGCATCTGGACAACAGAAAATAGCCCTAAACGCCCAAAGTTTTCCCTCAGTTAGGATTCTCATTAATCTCGCTCTCTTTGTATCTGACTTTTTTTTTTTAAATGATTGTCACCTCTGAACTTCCCCTCAGTTAAATTACAATATTGGTGGTGACGTTTACAGGGAGTGTTTACACTCCCGTGCGAAATGTCCAATTTCGTTACAATTAAAACATGTTCTCTTTTTCTTTTGACTCACCTTATCCACTTTTCTCGACTTTATAACTCTCGTCTCCCGTTAGTTCCGACACCTCCTTTGAGGAATTCCTACTCAACTTTAATCCTTACCGTTACTAGTAGCTATGGTATTTAATCACTTACCTATGTGCGAGTATTTCTATGAATCTGCTAATTACCGTTACTTAATTACTTTAGTTGCTTTTCTGTCTGACTATGTGTGTGTCTCTTTAATGATAATCAGTATGTATTCTCCTTTCTGGAAACCTCAACTATAGATGACTTTTGATTGGACATTACATTTCACCCATATACAATTATAAGCTCATTATAAATTATTGTTCCTTGGGACTTTCAACGTTAATATCTCATATATTAAACTCTTTCAGTATTGAATGGGTTCAGTTATTATGTTCACCTAGAATTGCCCTGCCTTCTCACCAAGCCTAATTTATCCTTCAAAATCTGCTACTTTTCAAAATCAAAAATCAAATCAAATCAAATATGTCACATATACATGGTTAGCAGATGTTAATGTGAGTGTAGCGAAATGCTTGTGCTTCTAGTTCTGACAATGCAGTAATAACCAACAAGTAATCTAACTAACAATTCCAAAACTACTGTCTTATACACAGTGTAAGGGGATAAAGAATATGTACATAAAGATATATGAATGAGTGATGGTACAGAGCAGCATAGGCAAGATACAGTAGATGGTAGAGTACAGTATATACATATGAGATGAGTATGTAAACAAAGTGGCATAGTTAAAGCGGCTAGTGATACATGTATTACATAAGGATGCAGTAGATAATATAGAGTACAGTATATACGTATGCTTATGAGATGAATAATGTAGGGTATGTAACATTATATTAGGTAGCATTGTTTAATGTGGCTAGTGATATATTTTACATAATTTCCCATCAATTCCCATTATTAAAGTGGCTGGAGTTGAGTCAGTGTCAGTGTCAGTGTCAGTGTCAGTGTCAGTGTCAGTGTCAGTGTCAGTGTCAGTGTCAGTGTCAGTGTCAGTGTCAGTGTCAGTGTGTTGGCAGCAGCCACTCAATGTTAGTGGTGGCTGTTTAACAGTCTGATGGCCTTGAGATAGAAGCTGTTTTCCAGTCTCTCAGTCCCAGCTTTGATGCACCTGTAATGGCCTCTCCTTCTGGATGATAAGCGGGGTGAACAGGCAGTGGCTCGGGTGGTTGTTGTCCTTGATGATCTTTATGGCCTTCCTGTAACATCGGGTGGTGTAGGTGTCCTGGAGGGCAGGTAGTTTGCCCCCGGTGATGCGTTGTGCAGACCTCACTATCCTCTGGAGAGCCTTACGGTTGTGGGCGGAGCAGTTGCCGTACCAGGCGGTGATACAGCCCGCCAGGATGCTCTCGATTGTGCATCTGTAGAAGTTTGTGAGTGCTTTTGGTGACAAGCCAAATTTCTTCAGCCTCCTGAGGTTGAAGAGGCGCTGCTGCGCCTTCTTCACGATGCTGTCTGTGTGAGTGGACCAATTCAGTTTGTCTGTGATGTGTATGCCGAGGAACTTAAAACTTGCTACCCTCTCCACTACTGTTCCATCGATGTGGATAGGGGGGTGTTCCCTCTGCTGTTTCCTGAAGTCCACAATCATCTCCTTAGTTTTGTTGACGTTGAGTGTGAGGTTATTTTCCTGACACCACACTCCGACGGCCCTCACCTCCTCCCTGTACGCCGTCTCGTCGTTGTTGGTAATCAAGCCTACCACTGTTGTGTCGTCCGCAAACTTGATGATTGAGTTGGAGGCGTGCGTGGCCACGCAGTCTTGGGTGAACAGGGAGTACAGGAGAGGGCTCAGAACGCACCCTTGTGGGGCCCCAGTGTTGAGGATCAGCGGGGTGGAGATGTTGTTGCTTACTCTCACCACCTGGGGGCGGCCCGTCAGGAAGTCCAGTACCCAGTTGCACAGGGCGGGGTCGAGACCCAGGGTCTCGAGCTTGATGACGAGCTTGGAGGGTACTATGGTGTTGAATGCCGAGCTGTAGTCGATGAACAGCATTCTCACATAGGTATTCCTCTTGTCCAGATGGGTTAGTGCAGTGTGCAGTGTGGTTGAGATTGCATCGTCTGTGGACCTACTTGGGCGGTAAGCAAATTGGAGTGGATCTAGGGTGTCAGGTAGGGTGCAGGTGATATGGTCCTTGACTAGTCTCTCAAAGCACTTCATGATGACGGAAGTGAGTGCTACGGGCGGTAGTCGTTTAGCTCAGTTACCTTAGCTTTCTTGGGAACAGGAACAATGATGGCCCTCTTGAAGCATGTGGGAACAGCAGACTGGTATAGGGATTGATTGAATATGTCCGTAAACACACCGGCCAGCTGGTCTGCGCATGCTCTGAGGGCGCGGCTGGGGATGCCGTCTGGGCCTGAAGCCTTGCGAGGGTTAACACGTTTAAATGTCTTTACTCACCTCGGCTGCAGTGAAGGAGAGTCCGCATGTTTCCGTTGCAGGCCGTGTCAGTGGTACTGTATTGTCCTCAAAGCGGGCAAAAAAGTTATTTAGTCTGCCTGGAAGCAAGACATCCTGGTCCGTGACTGGGCTGGTTTTCTTCTTGTAGTCCGTGATTGACCGTAGACCCTGCCACATACGTCTTGTGTCTGAGCCGTTGAATGTCTCTATACTGACGCTTAGCTTATTTGATAGCCTTGCAGAGGGAATAGCTGCACTGTTTGTATTCGGTCATGTTACCAGTCACCTTGCCCTGATTAAAAGCAAGTGATTCGCGCTTTCAGTTTCACGCGAATGCTGCCATCAATCCACGGTTTCTGGTTAGGGAATGTTTTAATCATTGCTATGGGAAGGACATCTTCAACGCACGTTCTAATGAACTCGCACACTGAATCAGCGTATTCATCAATGTTGTTATCTGACGCAATACGAAACATATCCCAGTCCACGTGATGGAAGCAGTCTTGGAGTGTGGAGTCAGCTTGGTCGGACCAGCGTTGGACAGACCTCAGCGTGG
>NC_060178.1:38816859-38844364 GCF_021184085.1 Oncorhynchus gorbuscha
ATGATTTAGAGCTTGTTTATGGAAAAGTGTTTTTATTTATTTCTACAGTGTTTTCAATTGGACATCCAGAGTGCATCAAACATGATTTAGAGCTTGTTTATTGCAACTTGCTGAAAACTGTCCACAATGTTAAAATCTCAAATAGACAGCACAGCAAAATTGACATCCAGAGTGCATCAAACATGATTTAGAGCTTGTTTATGGAAAAGTGCTTATTTATGCATTCTACAGTGTTTTCATAACATCTCGAATAAACATAACAAAACAAAATGTTATCCAGAGTGCATCAAACATGATTTAGAGCTTGTTTATGGAAAAGTGCTTATTTATGCATTCTACAGTGTTTTCATAACATCTCTCAATAAACATAACAAAACAAAATGTTATCCAGAGTGCATCAAACATGATTTAGAGCTTGTTTATGGAAAAGTGCTTATTTCTGGATTTCCATGTTGCAACTTGCTGAAAACTGTCCACAATGTTAATTTCATCTCAAATAGACAGCACAGCAAAAATTGGACATCCAGAGTGCATCAAACATGATTTAGAGCTTGTTTATGGAAAAGTGCTTATTTATGCATTCTACAGTGTTTTTAACATCTCACAATAAACATAACAAAACAAAAAATGTTGCAACTTGCTGAAAACTGTCCACAATGTTAATTTCATCTCAAATAGACAGCACAGCAAAAATTGGACATCCAGAGTGCATCAAACATGATTTAGAGCTTGTTTATGGAAAAGTGCTTATTTATGCATTCTACAGTGTTTTCATAACATCTCGAATAAACATAACAAAACAAAATGTTATCCAGAGTGCATCAAACATGATTTAGAGCTTGTTTATGGAAAAGTGCTTATTTCTGGATTTCCATGTTGCAACTTGCTGAAAACTGTCCACAATGTTAATTTCATCTCAAATAGACAGCACAGCAAAAATTGGACATCCAGAGTGCATCAAACATGATTTAGAGCTTGTTTATGGAAAAGTGCTTATTTATGCATTCTACAATGTTTTCAATAACATGTCCACAATGTTAAACATAACAAAACAAAATGTTATCCAGAGTGCATCAAACATGATTTAGAGCTTGTTTATGGAAAAGTGCTTATTTATGCATTCTACAGTGTTTTCATAACATCTCAAATAAACATAACAAAACAAAATGTTATCCAGAGTGCATCAAACATGATTTAGAGCTTGTTTATGGAAAAGTGCTTATTTCTGGATTTCCATGTTGCAACTTGCTGAAAACTGTCCACAATGTTAATTTCATCTCAAATAGACAGCACAGCAAAAATTGGACATCCAGAGTGCATCAAACATGATTTAGAGCTTGTTTATGGAAAAGTGCTTTTATGCATTCTACAGTGTTTTCATAACATCTCGAATAAACATAACAAAACAAAATGTTATCCCATGTTGCAACTTGCTGAAAACTGTCCACAATGTTAATTTCATCTCAAATAGACAGCACAGCAAAAATTGGACATCCAGAGTGCATCAAACATGATTTAGAGCTTGTTTATGGAAAAGTGCTTATTTATGCATTCTACAGTGTTTTCATAACATCTCGAATAAACATAACAAAACAAAATGTTATCCAGAGTGCATCAAACATGATTTAGAGCTTGTTTATGGAAAAGTGCTTATTTATGCATTCTACAGTGTTTTCATAACATCTCGAATAAACATAACAAAACAAAATGTTATCCAGAGTGCATCAAACATGATTTAGAGCTTGTTTATGGAAAAGTGCTTATTTCTGGATTTCCATGTTGCAACTTGCTGAAAACTGTCCACAATGTTAATTTCATCTCAAATAGACAGCACAGCAAAAATTGGACATCCAGAGTGCATCAAACATGATTTAGAGCTTGTTTATGGAAAAGTGCTTATTTTGCATTCTACAGTGTTTTCATAACATCTGAATAAACATAACTTGTTATCCTGCATCAAACATGATTTAGAGCTTGTTTATGGAAAAGTGCTTATTTATGCATTTTCATAACATCTCAAATAAACATAACAAAACAAAATGTTATCCAGAGTGCATCAAACATGATTTAGAGCTTGTTTATGGAAAAGTGCTTATTTATACATTCTACAGTGTTTTCATAACATCTCGAATAAACATAACAAAACAAAATGTTATCATCAAACATGCATCAAACATGATTTAGAGCTTGTTTATGGAAAAGTGCTTATTTCTGGATTTCAATGTTGCAACTTGCTGAAAACTGTCCACAATGTTAATTTCATCTCAAATAGACAGCACAGCAAAAATTGGACATCCAGAGTGCATCAAACATGATTTAGAGCTTGTTTATGGAAAAGTGCTTATTTATGCATTCTACAGTGTTTTCATAACATCTCGAATAAACATAACAAAACAAAATGTTATCCAGAGTGCATCAAACATGATTTAGAGCTTGTTTATGGAAAAGTGCTTATTTCTGGATTTCCATGTTGCAACTTGCTGAAAACTGTCCACAATGTTAATTTCATCTCAAATAGACAGCACAAAAAAATTGGACATCCAGAGTGCATCAAACATGATTTAGAGCTTGTTTATGGAAAAGTGCTTATTTTATGCATTCTAAAGTGTTTTCAATGTTAACATCTCAAATAAACATAACAAAAAAAATGTTATCCAGAGTGCATCAAACATGATTTAGAGCTTGTTTATGGAAAAGTGCTTATTTATGCATTCTACAATGTTTCAATTCATCTCAAATAGACAGCACAGAAAAAATTGGACATCCAGAGTGCATCAAACATGATTTAGAGCTTGTTTATGGAAAAGTGCTTATTTATGCTGTCCACAATGTTTTCATAACATTTCGAATAAACATTGTTGCAACTTGCTGAAAACTGTCCACAATGTTAATTTCATCTCAAATAGACAGCACAGCAAAAATTGGACATCCAGAGTGCATCAAACATGATTTAGAGCTTGTTTATGGAAAAGTGCTTATTTATGCATTCTACAGTGTTTTCATAACATCTCGAATAAACATAACAAAACAAAATGTTATCCAGAGTGCATCAAACATGATTTAGAGCTTGTTTATGGAAAAGTGCTTATTTATGCATTCTACAGTGTTTTCATAACATTTCAAATAAACATAACAAAACAAAATGTTATCCAGAGTGCATCAAACATGATTTAGAGCTTGTTTATGGAAAAGTGCTTATTTCTGGATTTCCATGTTGCAACTTGCTGAAAACTGTCCACAATGTTAATTTCATCTCAAATAGACAGCACAGCAAAAATTGGACATCCAGAGTGCATCAAACATGATTTAGAGCTTGTTTATGGAAAAGTGCTTATTTATGCATTCTACAGTGTTTCAATGTTAATTTCATCTCAAATAGACAGCACAGCAAAAATTGTGCATCAAACATGATTTAGAGCTTGTTTATGGAAAAGTGCTTATTTATGCATTCTACAGTGTTTTCATAACATCTCGAATAAACATAACAAAACAAAATGTTATCCAGAGTGCATCAAACATGATTTAGAGCTTGTTTATGGAAAAGTGCTTATTTCTGGATTTCCATGTTGCAACTTGCTGAAAACTGTCCACAATGTTAATTTCATCTCAAATAGACAGCACAGCAAAAATTGGACATCCAGAGTGCATCAAACATGATTTAGAGCTTGTTTATGGAAAAGTGCTTATTTATGCATTCTACAGTGTTTTCATAACATCTCGAATAAACATAACAAAACAAAATGTTATGCATCCATGATTTAGAGCAACTTTTTTGATTTCAATGTTGCAAAACTGTCCACAATGTTAATTTCATCTCAAATAGACAGCACAGCAAAAATTGGACATCCAGAGTGCATCAAACATGATTTAGAGCTTGTTTATGGAAAAGTGCTTATTTATGCATTCTACAGTGTTTTCATAACATTTCAAATAAACATAACAAAACAAAATGTTATCCAGAGTGCATCAAACATGATTTAGAGCTTGTTTATGGAAAAGTGCTTATTTCTGGATTTCCATGTTGCAACTTGCTGAAAACTGTCCACAATGTTAATTTCATCTCAAATAGACAGCACAGCAAAAATTGGACATCCAGAGTGCATCAAACATGATTTAGAGCTTGTTTATGGAAAAAATTTTTTTTCTGTATTTCAATGTTGCAACTTGCTGAAAACTGTCTACACAATGTTAACAAAACAAAATTTCATCTCAAATAGACAGCACAGCAAAAATTGGACATCCAGAGTGCATCAAACATGATTTAGAGCTTGTTTATGGAAAAGTGCTTATTTATGCATTCTACAGTGTTTTCATAACATCTCGAATAAACATAACAAAACAAAATGTTATCCAGAGTGCATCAAACATGATTTAGAGCTTGTTTATGGAAAAAGTGCTTATTTATGCATTCTACAGTGTTTTCATAACATCTCAAATAAACATAACAAAACAAAATGTTATCCAGAGTGCATCAAACATGATTTAGAGCTTGTTTATGGAAAAGTGCTTATTTCTGATTTCCATGTTGCAACTTGCTGAAAACTGTCCACAATGTTAATTTCATCTCAAATAGACAGCACAGCAAAAATTGGACATCCAGAGTGCATCAAACATGATTTAGAGCTTGTTTATGGAAAAGTGCTTATTTATGCATTCTACAGTGTTTTCATAACATTTCAAATAAACATAACAAAACAAAATGTTATCCAGAGTGCATCAAATGATGATTTAGAGCTTGTTTATGGAAAAGTGTGCTTATTTCTGATTTCCATGTTGCAACTTGCTGAAAACTGTCCACAATGTTAATTTCATCTCAAATAGACAGCACAGCAAAAATTGGACATCCAGAGTGCATCAAACATGATTTAGAGCTTGTTTATGGAAAAGTGCTTATTTATGCATTCTACAGTGTTTTCATAACATCTCGAATAAAATAACAAAACAAAAAATGTCAAACATGATTTAACTTGTTTATGGAAAACTGCATTTCCACAAATTTCATCTCAAATAGACAGCACAGCAAAAATTGGACATCCAGAGTGCATCAAACATGATTTAGAGCTTGTTTATGGAAAAGTGCTTATTTATGCATTCTACAGTGTTTTCATAACATCTCGAATAAACATAACAAAACAAAATGTTATCCAGAGTGCATCAAACATGATTTAGAGCTTGTTTATGGAAAAGTGCTTATTTATGCATTCTACAGTGTTTTCATAACATTTCGAATAAACATAACAAAACAAAATAACAAAACAAAATGTTATCCAGAGTGCATCAAACATGATTTAGAGCTTGTTTATGGAAAAGTGCTTATTTCTGGATTTCCATGTTGCAACTTGCTGAAAACTGTCCACAATGTTAATTTCATCTCAAATAGACAGCACAGCAAAAATTGGACATCCAGAGTGCATCAAACATGATTTAGAGCTTGTTTATGGAAAAGTGCTTATTTATGCATTCTACAGTGTTTTCATAACATCTCGAATAAAATAACAAAACAAAAACATGATTTAACTGAAAACTGTCCACAATGTTAATTTCATCTCAAATAGACAGCACAGCAAAAATTGGACATCCAGAGTGCATCAAACATGATTTAGAGCTTGTTTATGGAAAAGTGCTTATTTATGCATTCTACAGTGTTTTCATAACATCTCAAATAAACATAACAAAACAAAATGTTATCCAGAGTGCATCAAACATGATTTAGAGCTTGTTTATGGAAAAGTGCTTATTTCTGGATTTTCATGTTGCAACTTGCTGAAAACTGTCCACAATGTTAATTTCATCTCAAATAGACAGCACAGCAAAAATTGGACATCCAGAGTGCATCAAACATGATTTAGAGCTTGTTTATGGAAAAGTGCTTATTTATGCATTCTACAGTGTTTTCATAACATCTCGAATAAACATAACAAAACAAAATGTTATCCAGAGTGCATCAAACATGATTTAGAGCTTGTTTATGGAAAAGTGCTTATTTCTGGATTTCATGTTGCAACTTGCTGAAAACTGTCCACAATGTTAATTTCATCTCAAATAGACAGCACAGCAAAAATTGGACATCCAGAGTGCATCAAACATGATTTAGAGCTTGTTTATGGAAAAGTGCTTATTTATGCATTCTACAGTGTTTTCATAACATCTCGATTTCAAAATGTTGCAACTTGCTGAAAACTGTCCACAATGTTCAAATCTCAAATAGACAGCACAGCAAATTGGACATCCAGAGTGCATCAAACATGATTTAGAGCTTGTTTATGGAAAAGTGCTTATTTAAATTCTACAGTGTTTTCATAACATCTCGAATAAACATAACAAAACAAAATGTTATCCAGAGTGCATCAAACATGATTTAGAGCTTGTTTATGGAAAAGTGCTTATTTATGCATTCTACAGTGTTTTCATAACATCTCGAATAAACATAACAAAACAAAATGTTATCCAGAGTGCATCAAACATGATTTAGAGCTTGTTTATGGAAAAGTGCTTATTTCTGATTTCAATGTTGCAACTTGCTGAAAACTGTCCACAATGTTAATTTCATCTCAAATAGACAGCACAGCAAAAATTGGACATCCAGAGTGCATCAAACATGATTTAGAGCTTGTTTATGGAAAAAGTTCTTATTTATGCATTCTGAACAGTGTTTTCAATAATTTCATCTCAAATAGACAGCACAGCTAAAATTGGACATCCAGAGTGCATCAAACATGATTTAGAGCTTGTTTATGGAAAAAATTTTTTTTCTGTATTTCAATGTTGCAACTTGCTGAAAACTGTCCACAATGTTCATTTCATCTCAAATAGACAGCACAGCAAAAATTGGACATCCAGAGTGCTTCAAACATGATTTAGAGCTTGTTTATGGAAAAGTGCTTATTTATGCATTCTACAGTGTTTTCATAACATCTCGAATAAACATAACAAAACAAAATGTTATCCAGAGTGCATCAAACATGATTTAGAGCTTGTTTATGGAAAAGTGCTTATTTCTGGATTTCCATGTTGCAACTTGCTGAAAACTGTCCACAATGTTAATTTCATCTCAAATAGACAGCACAGCAAAAATTGGACATCCAGAGTGCATCAAACATGATTTAGAGCTTGTTTATGGAAAAATGTTTTTTTCTGTATTTCTGAAAAACAATGTTTTCATAACATCTCGAATAAACATAACAAAACAAAATGTTATCCCATGTTGCAACTTGCTGAAAACTGTCCACAATGTTAATTTCATCTCAAATAGACAGCACAGCAAAAATTGGACATCCAGAGTGCATCAAACATGATTTAGAGCTTGTTTATGGAAAAGTGCTTATTTATGCATTCTACAGTGTTTTCATAACATCTCGAATAAACATAACAAAACAAAATGTTATCCAGAGTGCATCAAACATGATTTAGAGCTTGTTTATGGAAAAGTGCTTATTTATGCATTCTACAGTGTTTTCATAACATTTCAAATAAACATAACAAAACAAAATGTTATCCAGAGTGCATCAAACATGATTTAGAGCTTGTTTATGGAAAAGTGCTTATTTCTGGATTTCCATGTTGCAACTTGCTGAAAACTGTCCACAATGTTAATTTCATCTCAAATAGACAGCACAGCAAAAATTGGACATCCAGAGTGCATCAAACATGATTTAGAGCTTGTTTATGGAAAACTTATTTATGATTTAACAATAAACTTGTTTCAAACATGATTTAGAGCTTGTTTATGGAAAAGTGCTTATTTTTTCTACAGTGTATTTCAAAAATGTTGCAACTTGCTGAAAACTGTCCACAATGAAAACTTAATTTCATCTCAAATAGACAGCACAGCAAAAATTGGACATCCAGAGTGCATCAAACATGATTTAGAGCTTGTTTATGGAAAAGTGCTTATTTATGCATTCTACAGTGTTTTCATAACATCTCGAATAAACATAACAAAACAAAATGTTATCCAGAGTGCATCAAACATGATTTAGAGCTTGTTTATGGAAAAGTGCTTATTTCTGGATTTCCATGTTGCAACTTGCTGAAAACTGTCCACAATGTTAATTTCATCTCAAATAGACAGCACAGCAAAAATTGGACATCCAGAGTGCATCAAACATGATTTAGAGCTTGTTTATGGAAAAGTGCTTATTTATTTCTACAGTGTTTTCATTTCGAATAAAATAACAAAACAAAAACATGTTGCAACTTGCTGAAAACTGTCCACAATGTTAATTTCATCTCAAATAGACAGCACAGCAAAAATTGGACATCCAGAGTGCATCAAACATGATTTAGAGCTTGTTTATGGAAAAGTGTGCTTATTTATGCATTCTACAGTGTTTTCATAACATCTCGAATAAACATAACAAAACAAAATGTTATCCAGAGTGCATCAAACATGATTTAGAGCTTGTTTATGGAAAAGTGCTTATTTCTGGATTTCCATGTTGCAACTTGCTGAAAACTGTCCACAATGTTAATTTCATCTCAAATAGACAGCACAGCAAAAATTGGACATCCAGAGTGCATCAAACATGATTTAGAGCTTGTTTATGGAAAAAAAAGTGTTTTCATCTCTGAATTTCAAAATGTTGCAACTTGCTGAAAACTGTCCACAATGTTAATTTCATCTCAAATAGACAGCACAGCAAAAATTGGACATCCAGAGTGCATCAAACATGATTTAGAGCTTGTTTATGGAAAAGTGCTTATTTATGCATTCTACAGTGTTTTCATAACATCTCGAATAAACATAACAAAACAAAATGTTATCCAGAGTGCATCAAACATGATTTAGAGCTTGTTTATGGAAAAGTGCTTATTTATGCATTCTAAGTGTTTTCATAACATCTCAAATAAACATAACAAAACAAAATGTTATCCAGAGTGCATCAAACATGATTTGCTTGTTTCAAACATGATTTAGAGCTTGTTTATGGAAAAGTGCTTATTTCTGGATTTCCATGTTGCAACTTGCTGAAAACTGTCCACAATGTTAATTTCATCTCAAATAGACAGCACAGCAAAAATTGGACATCCAGAGTGCATCAAACATGATTTAGAGCTTGTTTATGGAAAAGTGCTTATTTATGCATTCTACAGTGTTTTCATAACATTTCAAATAAACATAACAAAACAAAATGTTATCCAGAGTGCATCAAACATGATTTAGAGCTTGTTTATGGAAAAAACGTTTTTTCTTATTTCAATGTTGCAACTTGCTGAAAACTGTCCACAATGTTAATTTCATCTCAAATAGACAGCACAGCAAAAATTGGACATCCAGAGTGCTTCAAACATGATTTAGAGCTTGTTTATGGAAAAGTGCTTATTTATGCATTTACAGTGTTTTCATAACATCTGAATAAACATAACTGAAAACTGTCCACAATGTTAATTTCATCTCAAATAGACAGCACAGTTCCAGAGTGCATCAAACATGATCCAGAGTGCATCAAACATGATTTAGAGCTTGTTTATGGAAAAGTGCTTATTTATGCATTCTACAGTGTTTTCATAACATCTCGAATAAACATAACAAAACAAAATGTTATCCAGAGTGCATCAAACATGATTTAGAGCTTGTTTATGGAAAAGTGCTTATTTATGCATTCTACAGTGTTTTCATAACATTTCAAATAAACATAACAAAACAAAATGTTATCCAGAGTGCATCAAACATGATTTAGAGCTTGTTTATGGAAAAGTGCTTATTTCTGGATTTCCAAGTTGCAACTTGCTGAAAACTGTCCACAATGTTAATTTCATCTCAAATAGACAGCACAGCAAAAATTGGACATCCAGAGTGCATCAAACATGATTTAGAGCTTGTTTATGGAAAAAAAAGTGCTTATTTATGCATTCTACAGTGTTTTCATAACATCTCGAATAAACATAACAAAACAAAATGTTATCCAGAGTGCATCAAACATGATTTAGAGCTTGTTTATGGAAAACTGTCTTACAATGTTACATTTCATCTCAAATAGACAGCACAGCAAAAATTGTGCATCAAACATGATTTAGAGCTTGTTTATGGAAAAGTGCTTATTTATGCATTCTACAGTGTTTTCATAACATCTCGAATAAACATAACAAAACAAAATGTTATCCAGAGTGCATCAAACATGATTTAGAGCTTGTTTATGGAAAAGTGCTTATTTCTGGATTTCCATGTTGCAACTTGCTGAAAACTGTCCACAATGTTAATTTCATCTCAAATAGACAGCACAGCAAAAATTGGACATCCAGAGTGCATCAAACATGATTTAGAGCTTGTTTATGGAAAAGTTTTTGCTTATTTATGCATTCTGAAACAGTGTTTTCATAACATCTCAAATAAACATAACAAAACAAAATGTTATCCAGAGTGCATCAAACATGATTTAGAGCTTGTTTATGGAAAAGTGCTTATTTATGCATTCTACAGTGTTTTCATAACATCTCGAATAAACATAACAAAACAAAATGTTATCCAGAGTGCATCAAACATGATTTAGAGCTTGTTTATGGAAAAGTGCTTATTTCTGGATTTCCATGTTGCAACTTGCTGAAAACTGTCCACAATGTTAATTTCATCTCAAATAGACAGCACAGCAAAAATTGGACATCCAGAGTGCATCAAACATGATTTAGAGCTTGTTTATGGAAAAGTGCTTATTTATGCATTCTACAGTGTTTTCATAACATCTCGAATAAACATAACAAAACAAAATGTTATCCAGAGTGCATCAAACATGATTTAGAGCTTGTTTATGGAAAAGTGCTTATTTCTGATTTCCATGTTGCAACTTGCTGAAAACTGTCCACAATGTTAATTTCATCTCAAATAGACAGCACAGCAAAAATTGGACATCCAGAGTGCATCAAACATGATTTAGAGCTTGTTTATGGAAAAGTGCTTATTTATGCATTCTTCTGAATAAACATAACAAAACAAAATTTTCATAACTTGCTGAAAACTGTCCACAATGTTCATTTCATCTCAAATAGACAGCACAAAAAATTGGACATCCAGAGTGCATCAAACATGATTTAGAGCTTGTTTATGGAAAAGTGCTTATTTATGCATTCTACAGTGTTTTCATAACATCTCGAATAAACATAACAAAACAAAATGTTATCCAGAGTGCATCAAACATGATTTAGAGCTTGTTTATGGAAAAGTGCTTATTTATGCATTCTACAGTGTTTTCATAACATCTCGAATAAACATAACAAAACAAAATGTTATCCAGAGTGCATCAAACATGATTTAGAGCTTGTTTATGGAAAAGTGCTTATTTCTGGATTTCCATGTTGCAACTTGCTGAAAACTGTCCACAATGTTAATTTCATCTCAAATAGACAGCACAGCAAAAATTGGACATCCAGAGTGCATCAAACATGATTTAGAGCTTGTTTATGGAAAAGTTTTTTTCTTATTTCAATGTTGCAACTTGCTGAAAACTGTCCACAATGTTCATTTCATCTCAAATAAACAGCACAAAAAAATTGACATCCAGAGTGCATCAAACATGATTTAGAGCTTGTTTATGGAAAAGTGCTTATTTATGCATTCTACAGTGTTTTCATAACATCTCGAATAAACATAACAAAACAAAATGTTATCCAGAGTGCATCAAACATGATTTAGAGCTTGTTTATGGAAAAGTGCTTATTTATGCATTCTACAGTGTTTTCATAACATTTCAAATAAACATAACAAAACAAAATGTTATCCAGAGTGCATCAAACATGATTTAGAGCTTGTTTATGGAAAAGAGCTTTTTTCTGTATTTCAATGTTGCAACTTGCTGAAAACTGTCCACAATGTTAATTTCATCTCAAATAGACAGCACAACAAAAATTGGACATCCAGAGTGCATCAAACATGATTTAGAGCTTGTTTATGGAAAAGTGCTTATTTATGCATTCTACAGTGTTTTCATAACATCTGAATAAACATAACAAAACAAAATGTTTCCAGAGTGCATCAAACATGATTTAGAGCTTGTTTATGGAAAAGTGCTTATTTTCTGGATTTCCATGTTGCAACTTGCTGAAAACTGTCCACAATGTTAATTTCATCTCAAATAGACAGCACAGCAAAAATTGGACATCCAGAGTGCATCAAACATGATTTAGAGCTTGTTTATGGAAAAGTGCTTATTTATGCATTCTACAGTGTTTTCATAACATCTCTCAAATAAACATAACAAAACAAAATGTTATCCAGAGTGCATCAAACATGATTTGATTTATGGAGCTTGTTTATGGAAAAGTGCTTATTTCTGGATTTCCATGTTGCAACTTGCTGAAAACTGTCCACAATGTTAATTTCATCTCAAATAGACAGCACAGCAAAAATTGGACATCCAGAGTGCATCAAACATGATTTAGAGCTTGTTTATGGAAAAGTGCTTATTTATGCATTCTACAGTGTTTTCATAACATCTCGAATAAACATAACAAAACAAAATGTTATCCAGAGTGCATCAAACATGATTTAGAGCTTGTTTATGGAAAAGTGCTTATTTATGCATTCTACAGTGTTTTCATAACATTGAATAAACATAACAAAACAAAATGTTATCATCAAACGTGCATCAAACATGATATAGAGCTTGTTTATGGAAAAATGCTTATTTCTGGATTTCCATGTTGCAACTTGCTGAAAACTGTCCACAATGTTAATTTCATCTCAAATAGACAGCACAGCAAAAATTGGACATCCAGAGTGCATCAAACATGATTTAGAGCTTGTTTATGGAAAAGTGCTTATTTATGCATTCTACAGTGTTTTCATAACATCTCAAATAAACATAACAAAACAAAATGTTATCCAGAGTGCATCAAACATGATTTAGAGCTTGTTTATGGAAAAGTGCTTATTTCTATTTCCATGTTGCAACTTGCTGAAAACTGTCCACAATGTTAATTTCATCTCAAATAGACAGCACAGCAAAAATTGGACATCCAGAGTGCATCAAACATGATTTAGAGCTTGTTTATGGAAAAGTGCTTATTTATGCATTCTACAGTGTTTTCATAAATCTCGACATCCAACAAAACATGAAAACATAACTGAAAACTGTCCACAATGTTAATTTCATCTCAAATAGACAGCACAGCAAAAATTGGACATCCAGAGTGCATCAAACATGATTTAGAGCTTGTTTATGGAAAAGTGCTTTTATGCATTCTACAGTGTTTTCATAACATCTCGAATAAACATAACAAAACAAAATGTTATCCAGAGTGCATCAAACATGATTTAGAGCTTGTTTATGGAAAAGTGCTTATTTATGCATTCTACAGTGTTTTCATAACATCTCAAATAAACATAACAAAACAAAATGTTATCCAGAGTGCATCAAACATGATTTAGAGCTTGTTTATGGAAAAGTGCTTATTTCTGGATTTCCATGTTGCAACTTGCTGAAAACTGTCCACAATGTTAATTTCATCTCAAATAGACAGCACAGCAAAAATTGGACATCCAGAGTGCATCAAACATGATTTAGAGCTTGTTTATGGAAAAGTGCTTATTTATGCATTCTACAGTGTTTTCATAACATCTCGAATAAACATAACAAAACAAAATGTTATCCCATGTTGCAACTTGCTGAAAACTGTCCACAATGTTAATTTCATCTCAAATAGACAGCACAGCAAAAATTGGACATCCAGAGTGCATCAAACATGATTTAGAGCTTGTTTATGGAAAAGTGCTTATTTATGCATTCTACAGTGTTTTCATAACATCTCGAATAAACATAACAAAACAAAATGTTATCCAGAGTGCATCAAACATGATTTAGAGCTTGTTTATGGAAAAGTGCTTATTTCTGGATTTCCATGTTGCAACTTGCTGAAAACTGTCCACAATGTTAATTTCATCTCAAATAGACAGCACAGCAAAAATCGGACATCCAGAGTGCATCAAACATGATTTAGAGCTTGTTTATGGAAAAGTGCTTATTTATGCATTCTACAGTGTTTTCATAACATCTCGAATAAACATAACAAAACAAAATGTTATCCAGAGTGCATCAAACATGATTTAGAGCTTGTTTATGGAAAAGTGCTTATTTATACATTCTACAGTGTTTTCATAACATCTCGAATAAACATAACAAAACAAAATGTTATCCAGAGTGCATCAAACATGATTTAGAGCTTGTTTATGAAAAGTGCTTATTTCTGGATTTCCATGTTGCAACTTGCTGAAAACTGTCCACAATGTTAATTTCATCTCAAATAGACAGCACAGCTAAAATTGGACATCCAGAGTGCATCAAACATGATTTAGAGCTTGTTTATGGAAAAGTGCTTATTTATTTCTGTGTTTTCATAACATCTCGAATTAACAAAACAAAATGTTATCCAGAGTGTTGCAAACATGATTTGCTTGTTTATGGAAAAACAATGTTAATTTCATCTCAAATAGACAGCACAAAAAAATTGACATCCAGAGTGCATCAAACATGATTTAGAGCTTGTTTATGGAAAAGTGCTTATTTATGCATTCTACAGTGTTTTCATAACATCTCAATGAATAAACATAACAAAACAAAATGTTATCCAGAGTGCATCAAACATGATTTAGAGCTTGTTTATGGAAAAGTGCTTATTTATGCATTCTACAGTGTTTTCATAACATCTCGTATAAACATAACAAAACAAAATGTCATCCAGAGTGCATCAAACATGATTTAGAGCTTGTTTATGGAAAAGTGCTTATTTCTGGATTTCCATGTTGCAACTTGCTGAAAACTGTCCACAATGTTTCAATTCATCTCAAATAAGACATCACAGCAAAAATTGGACATCCAGAGTGCATCAAACATGATTTAGAGCTTGTTTATGGGAAAAGTGCATTTAGCAAAAATCTCGAATAAACATAACAAAACAAAATGTTATCCAGAGTGCATCAAACATGATTTAGAGCTTGTTTATGGAAAAGTGCTTATTTATGCATTCTACAGTGTTTTCATAACATCTCTGAATAAACATAACAAAACAAAATGTTATCCAGAGTGCATCAAACATGATTTAGAGCTTGTTTATGGAAAAGTGCTTATTTATGCATTCTACAATGTTTCAATTCATCTCAAATAAACATCACAGCAAAAATTGGACATCCAGAGTGCATCAAACATGATTTAGAGCTTGTTTATGGAAAAGTGCTTATTTCTGGATTTCCATGTTGCAACTTGCTGAAAACTGTCCACAATGTTAATTTCATCTCAAATAGACAGCACAGCAAAAATTGGACATCCAGAGTGCATCAAACATGATTTAGAGCTTGTTTATGGAAAAGTGCTTATTTATGCATTCTACAGTGTTTTCATAACATCTCGAATAAACATAACAAAACAAAATGTTATCCAGAGTGCATCAAACATGATTTAGAGCTTGTTTATGGAAAAGTGCTTATTTCTGTTATCCAGATTTAGAGCTTGTTTATGCTTTTTCAACTTGCTGAAAACTGTCCACAATGTTAATTTCATCTCAAATAGACAGCACAGCAAAAATTGGACATCCAGAGTGCATCAAACATGATTTAGAGCTTGTTTATGGAAAAGTGCTTATTTATGCATTTACAGTGTTTTCATAACATTGAATAAACATAACAAAACTGCTTGTTTATGGAAAAGCTTTTTCTGTATTTCAATGCTGAAAACTGTCCACAATGTTAATTTCATCTTTCATCTCAAATTTAGAAGCACAGCAAAAATTGACATCCAGAGTGCATCAAACATGATTTAGAGCTTGTTTATGGAAAAGTGCTTATTTATGCATTCTACAGTGTTTCAATGTTAATTTCATCTCAAATAGACAGCACAGCAAAAATTGGACATCCAGAGTGCATCAAACATGATTTAGAGCTTGTTTATGGAAAAGTGCTTATTTATGCATTCTACAGTGTTTTCATAACATCTCGAATAAACATAACAAAACAAAATGTTATCCAGAGTGCATCAAACATGATTTAGAGCTTGTTTATGGAAAAGTGCTTATTTATGCATTCTACAGTGTTTTCATAACATCTCGAATAAACATAACAAAACAAAATGTTATCCAGAGTGCATCAAACATGATTTAGAGCTTGTTTATGGAAAAAAAGTTTCTTCTGTATTTCAATGTTGCAACTTGCTGAAAACTGTCCACAATGTTAATTTCATCTCAAATAGACAGCACAGCAAAAATTGGACATCCAGAGTGCATCAAACATGATTTAGAGCTTGTTTATGGAAAAGTGCTTATTTTTTTCTTATTTCAATTTTACTGTTTTCGAATAACATTAAACATAACAAAACAAAATGTTATCCCATGTTGCAACTTGCTGAAAACTGTCCACAATGTTAATTTCATCTCAAATAGACAGCACAGCAAAAATTGGACATCCAGAGTGCATCAAACATGATTTAGAGCTTGTTTATGGAAAAGTGCTTATTTATGCATTCTACAGTGTTTTCATAACATCTCGAATAAACATAACAAAACAAAATGTTATCCAGAGTGCATCAAACATGATTTAGAGCTTGTTTATGGAAAAGTGCTTATTTCTGGATTTCCATGTTGCAACTTGCTGAAAACTGTCCACAATGTTAATTTCATCTCAAATAGACTGAAAACTGTCCACAATGTTAATTTCATCTCAAATAGACCACAGCAAAAATTGGACATCCAGAGTGCATCAAACATGATTTAGAGCTTGTTTATGGAAAAGTTTTTCTTATTTCAAAATGTTGCAACTTGCTGAAAACTGTCCACAATGTTCATTTCATCTCAAATAGACAGCACAAAAAAAATTGACATCCAGAGTGCATCAAACATGATTTAGAGCTTGTTTATGGAAAAGTGCTTATTTATGCATTCTACAGTGTTTTCATAACATCTCGAATAAACATAACAAAACAAAATGTTATCCAGAGTGCATCAAACATGATTTAGAGCTTGTTTATGGAAAAGTGCTTATTTCTGGATTTCCATGTTGCAACTTGCTGAAAACTGTCCACAATGTTAATTTCATCTCAAATAGACAGCACAGCAAAAATTGGACATCCAGAGTGCATCAAACATGATTTAGAGCTTGTTTATGGAAAAGTGCTTATTTATGCATTCTACAGTGTTTTCATAACATCTCGAATAAACATAACAAAACAAAATGTTATCCCATGTTGCAACTTGCTGAAAACTGTCCACAATGTTAATTTCATCTCAAATAGACAGCACAGCAAAAATTGGACATCCAGAGTGCATCAAACATGATTTAGAGCTTGTTTATGGAAAAGTGCTTATTTATGCATTCTACAGTGTTTTCATAACATCTCGAATAAACATAACAAAACAAAATGTTATCCAGAGTGCATCAAACATGATTTAGAGCTTGTTTATGGAAAAGTGCTTATTTATGCATTCTACAAAAGTCCACAATGTTTTCAAATAACATCTCGAATAAACATAACAAAACAAAATGTTATCCAAACAAAATGTTATCCATCAAACATGATTTAGAGCTTGTTTATGGAAAAGTGCTTATTTCTGGATTTCCATGTTGCAACTTGCTGAAAACTGTCCACAATGTTAATTTCATCTCAAATAGACAGCACAGCAAAAATTGGACATCCAGAGTGCATCAAACATGATTTAGAGCTTGTTTATGGAAAAGTGCTTATTTATGCATTCTACAGTGTTTTCATAACATCTCGAATAAACATAACAAAACAAAATGTTATCCAGAGTGCATCAAACATGATTTAGAGCTTGTTTATGGAAAAGTGCTTATTTCTGTGTTTCCATGTTAAACTTGCTGAAAACTGTCCACAAAAATTTCATCTCAAATAGACAGCACAGCAAAAATTGGACATCCAGAGTGCATCAAACATGATTTAGAGCTTGTTTATGGAAAAGTGCTTATTTATGCATTCTACAGTGTTTTCATAACATCTCGAATAAACATAACAAAACAAAATGTTATCCAGAGTGCATCAAACATGATTTAGAGCTTGTTTATGGAAAAGTGCTTATTTCTGCTTCAAACATGATTTCTTGTTTATGTGCTTTTTCTGTATTTCAATGTTGCAACTTGCTGAAAACTGTCCACAATGTTAATTTCATCTCAAATAGACAGCACAGCAAAAATTGGACATCCAGAGTGCATCAAAACATGATTTAGAGCTTGTTTATGGAAAAGTGCTTTTTTATTTATGCATTGCTGAAAACTGTTTTCATAACATCTCAAATAAACACAGCAAAAAAATTGTTATCCAGAGTGCATCAAACATGATTTAAATAGCAGCAAAAATTTATGGAGTGCATCAAACATGATTTAGAGCTTGTTTATGGAAAAGTGCTTATTTATGCATTCTACAGTGTTTTCATAACATCTCGAATAAACATAACAAAACAAAATGTTATCCAGAGTGCATCAAACATGATTTAGAGCTTGTTTATGGAAAAGTGCTTATTTATGCATTCTACAGTGTTTTCATAACATCTCGAATAAACATAACAAAACAAAATGTTATCCAGAGTGCATCAAACATGATTTAGAGCTTGTTTATGGAAAAGTGCTTATTTCTGGATTTCCATGTTGCAACTTGCTGAAAACTGTCCACAATGTTAATTTCATCTCAAATAGACAGCACAGCAAAAATTGGACATCCAGAGTGCATCAAACATGATTTAGAGCTTGTTTATGGAAAAGTGCTTATTTATGAAACAGTGTGTTCATAACATCTCAAATAACATAACAAAACAAAATGACATCCAGAGTGCATCAAACATGATTTAGAGCTTGTTTTTCTGTATTTCATGTTGCACTTGCTGAAAACTGTCCACAATGTTCATTTCATCTCAAATAGACAACAGCAAAAATGGACATCCAGAGTGCATCAAACATGATTTAGAGCTTGTTTATGGAAAAGTGCTTATTTATGCATTCTACAGTGTTTTCATAACATCATGAATAAACATAACAAAACAAAATGTTATCCAGAGTGCATCAAACATGATTTAGAGCTTGTTTATGGAAAAGTGCTTATTTCTGGATTTCCATGTTGCAACTTGCTGAAAACTGTCCACAATGTTAATTTCATCTCAAATAGACAGCACAGCAAAAATTGGACATCCAGAGTGCATCAAACATGATTTAGAGCTTGTTTATGGAAAAGTGCTTATTTATGCATTCTACAGTGTTTTCATAACATCTGAATAAACATAACAAAACAAAATGTTATCCAAAATTGTGCATCAATCAAACATGATTTAGAGCTTGTTTATGGAAAAGTGCTTATTTCTTATTTCCATGTTGCAACTTGCTGAAAACTGTCCACAATGTTTCAATTCATCTCAAATAAGACAGCACAGCAAAAATTGGACATCCAGAGTGCATCAAACATGATTTAGAGCTTGTTTATGGAAAAAAGTTTTTGCTTATTTATGCTGAAAAACAATGTTCATTTCATTCAAATAACATCTCAAGTGCATCAAACATGATTTAGAGCTTGTTTATGGAAAAGTGCTTATTTCTGGATTTCCATGTTGCAACTTGCTGAAAACTGTCCACAATGTTAATTTCATCTCAAATAGACAGCACAGCAAAAATTGGACATCCAGAGTGCATCAAACATGATTTAGAGCTTGTTTATGGAAAAGTGCTTATTTATGCATTCTACAGTGTTTTCATAACATCTCGAATAAACATAACAAAACAAAATGTTATCCAGAGTGCATCAAACATGATTTAGAGCTTGTTTATGGAAAAGTGCTTATTTATGCATTCTACAGTGTTTTCATAACATCTCAAATAAACATAACAAAACAAAATGTTATCCAGAGTGCATCAAACATGATTTAGAGCTTGTTTATGGAAAAGTGCTTATTTCTGGATTTCCATGTTGCAACTTGCTGAAAACTGTCCACAATGTTAATTTCATCTCAAATAGACAGCACAGCAAAAATTGGACATCCAGAGTGCATCAAACATGATTTAGAGCTTGTTTATGGAAAAGTGCTTATTTATGCATTCTACAGTGTTTTCATAACATCTCGAATAAACATAACAAAACAAAATGTTATCCCATGTTGCAACTTGCTGAAAACTGTCCACAATGTTAATTTCATCTCAAATAGACAGCACAGCAAAAATTGGACATCCAGAGTGCATCAAACATGATTTAGAGCTTGTTTATGGAAAAGTGCTTATTTATAGATTCTACAGTGTTTTCATAACATCTCGAATAAACATAACAAAACAAAATGTTATCCAGAGTGCATCAAACATGATTTAGAGCTTGTTTATGGAAAAGTGCTTATTTCTGGATTTCCATGTTGCAACTTGCTGAAAACTGTCCACAATGTTAATTTCATCTCAAATAGACAGCACAGCAAAAATTGGACATCCAGAGTGCATCAAACATGATTTAGAGCTTGTTTATGGAAAAGTGCTTATTTTTTTCTGTATTTCAATGTTGCAACTTGCTGAAAACTGTCCACAATGTTAATTTCATCTCAAATAGACAGCACAGCAAAAATTGGACATCCAGAGTGCATCAAACATGATTTAGAGCTTGTTTATGGAAAAGTGCTTATTTATGCATTCTACAGTGTTTTCATAACATCTCTTGTTTATGGAAAAATAAACATAACAAAACAAAATGTTATCCAGAGTGCATCACATGATTTAGAGCTTGTTTATGGAAAAGTGCTTATTTATGCATTCTACAGTGTTTTCATAACATCTCGAATAAACATAACAAAACAAAATGTTATCCAGAGTGCATCAAACATGATTTAGAGCTTGTTTATGGAAAAGTGCTTATTTCTGGATTTCCATGTTCAACTTGCTGAAAACTGTCCACAATGTTAATTTCATCTCAAATAGACAGCACAGCAAAAATTGGACATCATGCATCAAACATGATTTAGAGCTTGTTTATGCAACTTGCTGAAAACTGTCCACAAATTTCATCTCAAATAGACAGCACAGCAAAAATTGGACATCCAGAGTGCATCAAACATGATTTAGAGCTTGTTTATGGAAAAGTGCTTATTTATGCATTCTAGTGTTTTTTCAGTGTTTTCATGTTGCAACTTGCTGAAAACTGTCCACAATGTTAATTTCATCTCAAATAGACAGCACAGCAAAAATTGTGCTTCAAACATGATTTAGAGCTTGTTTATGGAAAAGTGCTTATTTATGCATTCTACAGTGTTTTCATAACATCTCGAATAAACATAACAAAACAAAATGTTATCCAGAGTGCATCAAACATGATTTAGAGCTTGTTTATGGAAAAGTGCTTATTTCTGGATTTCCATGTTGCAACTTGCTGAAAACTGTCCACAATGTTAATTTCATCTCAAATAGACAGCACAGCAAAAATTGGACATCCAGAGTGCATCAAACATGATTTAGAGCTTGTTTATGGAAAAGTGCTTAAATTCTACAGTGTTTTTTCATAACATCATGAGCTTGTTTATGGAAAAATTTCAACTTGCTGAAAACTGTCCACAATGTTTCATTCATCTCAAAACATGAAAACTGTCCACAAAATTTCATCTCAAATAGACAGCACAGCAAAAATTGGACATCCAGAGTGCATCAAACATGATTTAGAGCTTGTTTATGGAAAAGTGCTTATTTATGCATTCTACAGTGTTTTCATAACATCTCTGAAAATAAACATAACAAAACAAAATGTTATCCAGAGTGCATCAAACATGATTTAGAGCTTGTTTATGGAAAAGTGCTTATTTATGCATTCTACAGTGTTTTCATAACATCTCGAATAAACATAACAAAACAAAATGTTATCCAGAGTGCATCAAACATGATTTAGAGCTTGTTTATGGAAAAGTGCTTATTTCTGGATTTCCATGTTGCAACTTGCTGAAAACTGTCCACAATGTTAATTTCATCTCAAATAGACAGCACAGCAAAAATTGGACATCCAGAGTGCATCAAACATGATTTAGAGCTTGTTTATGGAAAAGTGCTTATTTATGCATTCTACAGTGTTTTCATATTTAACAAAACAAAATGTTATGTTGCAACTTGCTGAAAACTGTCCACAATGTTAATTTCATCTCAAATAGACAGCACAGCAAAAATGACATCCAGAGTTCAAACATGATTTAGAGCTTGTTTATGGAAAAAAGTTTTTTCTGTATCAACTTCAAATGTCCACAAGACAGCACAGCAAAATGTTATCCAGAGTGCATCAAACATGATTTAGAGCTTGTTTATGGAAAAGTGCTTATTTATGCATTCTACAGTGTTTTCATAACATCTCGAATAAACATAACAAAACAAATGTTATCCAGAGTGCATCAAACATGATTTAGAGCTTGTTTATGGAAAAGTGCTTATTTCTGGATTTCCATGTTGCAACTTGCTGAAAACTGTCCACAATGTTTCAATTCATCTCAAATAAGACAGCACAGCAAAAATTGGACATCCAGAGTGCATCAAACATGATTTAGAGCTTGTTTATGGAAAAGTGCTTATTTTGCATTCTATCATAACATTCGAATAAACATAACAAAACAAAATGTTATCCCATGTTGCAACTTGCTGAAAACTGTCCACAATGTTAATTTCATCTCAAATAGACAGCACAGCAAAAAGTGGACATCCAGAGTGCATCAAACATGATTTAGAGCTTGTTTATGGAAAAGTGCTTATTTATGCATTCTACAGTGTTTTCATAACATCTCGAATAAACATAACAAAACAAAATGTTATCCAGAGTGCATCAAACATGATTTAGAGCTTGTTTATGGAAAAGTGCTTATTTATGCATTCTACAGTGTTTTCATAACATCTCGAATAAACATAACAAAACAAAATGTTATCCAGAGTGCATCAAACATGATTTAGAGCTTGTTTATGGAAAACTTATGTATTTCCATGTTTACTGTCCACAATGTTTGTTTCAAATAGACAGCACAGCAAAATTGGACATCCAGAGTGCTCAAACATGATTTAGAGCTTGTTTATGGAAAAGTGCTTTTTCTGTATTTCATGTTGCAACTTGCTGAAAACTGTCCACAATGTTAATTTCATCTCAAATAGACAGCACAGCAAAAATTGACATCCAGAGTGCATCAAACATGATTTAGAGCTTGTTTATGGAAAAGTGCTTATTTATGCATTCTACAGTGTTTTCATAACATCTCAAAATAAACATAACAAAACAAAATGTTATCCAGAGTGCATCAAACATGATTTAGAGCTTGTTTATGGAAAAGTGCTTATTTCTGGATTTCCATGTTGCAACTTGCTGAAAACTGTCCACAATGTTAATTTCATCTCAAATAGACAGCACAGCAAAAATTGGACATCCAGAGTGCATCAAACATGATTTAGAGCTTGTTTATGGAAAAGTGCTTATTTATGCATTCTACAATGTTTCAATTCATCTCAAATAAGACAGCACAGCAAAAATTGGACATCCAGAGTGCATCAAACATGATTTAGAGCTTGTTTACATGTTGCAACTTGCTGAAAACTGTCCACAATGTTAATTTCATCTCAAATAGACAGCACAGCAAAAATTGGACATCCAGAGTGCATCAAACATGATTTAGAGCTTGTTTATGGAAAAGTGCTTATTTATGCATTCTACAGTGTTTTCATAACATCTCGAATAAACATAACAAAACAAAATGTTATCCAGAGTGCATCAAACATGATTTAGAGCTTGTTTATGGAAAAGTGCTTATTTATGCATTCTACAGTGTTTTCATAACATCTCAAATAAACATAACAAAACAAAATGTTATCCAGAGTGCATCAAACATGATTTAGAGCTTGTTTATGGAAAAGTGCTTATTTCTGGATTTCCATGTTGCAACTTGCTGAAAACTGTCCACAATGTTAATTTCATCTCAAATAGACAGCACAGCAAAAATTGGACATCCAGAGTGCATCAAACATGATTTAGAGCTTGTTTATGGAAAAGTGCTTTTTTCATTCTAGTGTTTTTTAAACAATGAAAACTGTCCACAATGTTAATTTCATCTCAAATAGACAGCACAAAAAATTGACATCCAGAGTGCATCAAACATGATTTAGAGCTTGTTTATGGAAAAGTGCTTATTTATGCATTCTACAGTGTTTTCATAACATCTCGAATAAACATAACAAAACAAAATGTTATCCAGAGTGCATCAAACATGATTTAGAGCTTGTTTATGGAAAAGTGCTTATTTATTTCTGTGATTTCCAAAATGTTTCAACTTGCTGAAAACTGTCCACAATGTTAATTTCATCTCAAATAGACAGCACAGCAAAAATTGGACATCCAGAGTGCATCAAACATGATTTAGAGCTTGTTTATGGAAAAGTGCTTATTTATGCATTCTACAGTGTTTTCATAACATCTCGAATAAACATAACAAAACAAAATGTTATCCAGAGTGCATCAAACATGATTTAGAGCTTGTTTATGGAAAAGTGCTTATTTCTGTATTTCCATGTTGCAACTTGCTGAAAACTGTCCACAATGTTAATTTCATCTCAAATAGACAGCACAGCAAAAATTGGACATCCAGAGTGCATCAAACATGATTTAGAGCTTGTTTATGGAAAAGTGCTTATTTATGCATTCTACAGTGTTTTCAAATAAACATAACAAAACAAAATGTTATCCAGAGTGCATCAAACATGATTTAGAGCTTGTTTATGGAAAAGTGCTTATTTATGCATTCTACAGTGTTTTCATAACATCTCAAATAAAATAACAAAACAAAATGTTATCCAGAGTGCATCAAACATGATTTAGAGCTTGTTTATGGAAAAGTGCTTATTTCTGGATTTCCATGTTGCAACTTGCTGAAAACTGTCCACAATGTTAATTTCATCTCAAATAGACAGCACAGCAAAAATTGGACATCCAGAGTGCATCAAACATGATTTAGAGCTTGTTTATGGAAAAGTGCTTATTTTGCATTCTACAGTGTTTTCATAACATCTCAAAAAAAATGAATAAATGTTGCAACTTGCTGAAAAACAAAATTTCAAAATAGACAGCACAGTTGGACATCCAGAGTGCATCAAACATGATTTAGAGCTTGTTTATGGAAAAGTGCTTATTTATGCATTCTACAGTGTTTTCAAATAAACATAACAAAACAAAATGTTATCCAGAGTGCATCAAACATGATTTAGAGCTTGTTTATGGAAAAGTGCTTATTTCTGGATTTCCATGTTGCAACTTGCTGAAAACTGTCCACAATGTTAATTTCATCTCAAATAGACAGCACAGCAAAAATTGGACATCCAGAGTGCATCAAACATGATTTAGAGCTTGTTTATGGAAAAGTGCTTATTTATGCATTCTACAGTGTTTTCATAACATCTCGAATAAACATAACAAAACAAAATGTTATCCCATGTTGCAACTTGCTGAAAACTGTCCACAATGTTAATTTCATTTAGAGCATGATTTAGATGTTGTCCACAATGTTAATTTCATCTCAAATAGACAGCACAGCTAAAATGACATCCAGAGTGCATCAAACATGATTTAAGCTTGTTTATGGAAAAGTGCTTATTTATGCATTCTACAGTGTTTTCATAACATCTCGAATAAACATAACAAAACAAAATGTTATCCAGAGTGCATCAAACATGATTTAGAGCTTGTTTATGGAAAAGTGCTTATTTATGCATTCTACAGTGTTTTCATAACATCTCAAAATAAACATAACAAAACAAAATGTTATCCAGAGTGCATCAAACATGATTTAGAGCTTGTTTATGGAAAAGTGCTTATTTCTGGATTTCCATGTTGCAACTTGCTGAAAACTGTCCACAATGTTAATTTCATCTCAAATAGACAGCACAGCAAAAATTGGACATCCAGAGTGCATCAAACATGATTTAGAGCTTGTTTATGGAAAAGTGCTTATTTATGCATTCTACAGTGTTTTCATAACATCAAAACGAATCAAACATGATTTAGAGCTTGTTTATGGAAAAACATAACTGAAAAACAATGTTAATTTCATCTCAAATAGACAGCACAGCAAAAATTGGACATCCAGAGTGCATCAAACATGATTTAGAGCTTGTTTATGGAAAAGTGCTTATTTATGCATTCTACAGTGTTTTCATAACATCTCAAATAAACATAACAAAACAAAATGTTATCCAGAGTGCATCAAACATGATTTAGAGCTTGTTTATGGAAAAGTGCTTATTTCTGGATTTCCATGTTGCAACTTGCTGAAAACTGTCCACAATGTTAATTTCATCTCAAATAGACAGCACAGCAAAAATTGGACATCCAGAGTGCATCAAACATGATTTAGAGCTTGTTTATGGAAAAGTGCTTATTTATGCAACAGTTTTTCATAACATCTCGAATAAACATAACAAAACAAAATGTTATCCCATGTTGCAACTTGCTGAAAACTGTCCACAATGTTAATTTCATCTCAAATAGACAGCACAGCAAAAATTGGACATCCAGAGTGCATCAAACATGATTTAGAGCTTGTTTATGGAAAAGTGCTTATTTATGCATTCTACAGTGTTTTCAAATAAACATAACAAAACAAAATGTTACCCAGAGTGCATCAAACATGATTTAGAGCTTGTTTATGGAAAAGTGCTTATTTATGCATTCTACAGTGTTTTCAATAACATCTCAAATAAACATAACAAAACAAAATGTTATCCAGAGTGCATCAAACATGATTTAGAGCTTGTTTCAATGTTGCAACTTGCTGAAAACTGTCCACAATGTTAATTTCATCTCAAATAGACAGCACAGCAAAAATTGGAATCCAGAGTGCATCAAACATGATTTCTTGTTTATGGAAAAAACGTTTTTTCATGTTGCAACTTGCTGAAAACTGTCCACAATGTTCATTTCATCTCAAATAGACAGCAAATAGACAACAAAATTGGACATCCAGAGTGCATCAAACATGATTTAGAGCTTGTTTATGGAAAAGTGCTTATTTATGCATTCTACAGTGTTTTCATAACATCTCGAATAAACATAACAAAACAAAATGTTATCCAAAATGTTATCCAGAGTGCATCAAACATGATTTAGAGCTTGTTTATGGAAAAGTGCTTATTTCTTATTTCCATGTTGCAACTTGCTGAAAACTGTCCACAATGTTAAAATTTTTCAAGCTTGTTTATAGACATCTCAGCTGAAAAAAATAAACATCCAAAGACAGTGCAAACATGATTTAGAGCTTGTTTATGGAAAAGTGCTTATTTATGCATTCTACAGTGTTTTCATAACATCTCGAATAAACATAACAAAACAAAATTTAGTGCATCAAACATGATTTAGAGCTTGTTTATGGAAGAAGTGCTTATTTATGCATTCTACAGTGTTTTCATAACATCTCGAATAAACATAACAAAACAAAATGTTATCCAGAGTGCATCAAACATGATTTAGAGCTTGTTTATGGAAAAGTGCATTTATGCATTCTACAGTGTTTTCATAACATCTCGAATAAACATAACAAAACAAAATGTTATCCAGAGTGC